>NC_084493.1:7351094-7436678 GCF_030035675.1 Rhineura floridana | reverse complement strand
TACTGTACTAGAACCTCTTTTTTTTTTTTGGCTGCCCATTTGTGCAGGCTCCCACAGCACTTTTAGTAAGATATCAGTACCTGCACATCTATATGTATATTTAAAACACAGGACTTTCTCCTTGTTAAGATTTTTTTGTTTTATGACTGTATGAATGAACTTGTCATGCCAGCCTGGGGACCCTTTTTTTCAATCATACTCCTGAGGTTTCTGTCCTACACAGTCGCAGTTTAAGAACACATTCTAGCTAGGCAAAAGTGTTCAGGTAGTGTGTGGAACATGACCAGTGAGGGATACCTGAAATACCTTCTCACCCCTTATATACGCAATTGATCACTGCGCTCTGCAGGTGAGCGCCTCCTGCAGATACCGTCTTATCAGGAGGTCCATTCCGCAAAACGTAGGAAATAGGGTTGCAGCACCAACACTTTGGAATTCCTTCCCCTTAAATATTAGACAGGCACCATCTCTACTATCTTTTTAGTGCCTACTGAAGACCTTTCTCTTTCAACAAGCCTTTTAAGTAGAGACATTATCCCAGTCTCCATCTTTGTTGGAATTGCTTTTTAAGATATTTTTAAAGATGGTTTTTAGTAGTTTATTGCTTGTCACCCTGGGCTCCTTGTGGGAGAAAGGGCAGGGTACAGATTAATTAAATAAACAAACAAACAAAATTTGGCCTGGAGAGAGTAGGTGTGGTTTGGGGGAGGGGGCATGGTCTGGGTAGAGTCCCATGGGCCAAATAGAGAGGCCTAGAGGACCCCAAACCTTTATAACAGATGGATGCTCTGGTGGTAGTCCATTAATAGAGATATCTGATGTTAGTTTCTGTGTTGCATGGAAGTATATCAGCAGGTGCAGCCTGATTCAGTAGTAAAATGGCACATCTTACTGCAGTCTACAGTCACTTGGAATAGCTTTCTGTGGCCCTATCTGCACTGTACATTTAAAGCAGGATCTTACCACTTTAAACAGTCATGGCTTTATCCAAAGAATCCTGGGGGCTGTAGTATGTTAAGGGTTTCGAGCGTGGTTAGATCTCTATTCTCCTCACTGAACTACAATTCCTAGAGTGGTTTGACAGTAAATCTGTCTTCCCAGGGAACTCTGGAAGTTGTAGCTCTGTGAAGGGAATAGGGGGTCCCCTAACCAGTCCCAGCACCCTTAAAAAAATCAGGTTCCAGGATTCTTTGTGGGAAACCATGACTGTTTAAAGTGGTGTGGTATGATACTGCTTTAAATGAGTAGTGCTGATGGGGCCCCTGCCTGGGTTTCCAGTGGGACTGATTCCAAGTTGTTGCGTCCCTTGGAGTTTGGAGTGCCACTTTCCTTGTTAAGAGAGCTGATGCTGAGGATGACCTTGTGTTACTGTTATTTCAGAGCAGTCTTCCAAATCTCCAGAGTTTAGTAATTGGCAAGGGCTTACTAGCCTGTGTGTCCACGCATGACCTTGTTGGCTTTAGTGCATCAGTGGCCTGAATATAGTCTCTCTTCCCCTTGTCTCTAATGAAAGTGCTTGTTTTTCCCTCTCCAGGCCACTCTTTAAGTGCAAGTGACCAGGCAAGCTGGGAGCCTCTTTCACAAAGTGATCCTTTCACTTTGTGAAGAAGAAAAAATGGGGACTGTGCTAAAAACATAATACCAAAGACCCGTCTAGTCCAGTGTCCTGTTCTCACAGTGCCTGAGCAGATGCTTTTGGGAAATCCACAAGGACATGAGTGCTGTAACACTCTTGCTTTTATTTCCCAGCATGTTGTCTCTGATCCTTGAGGTAGCACGTAGCCATCATTACGAGTAGCCATTTATAGACAAACCATGGAGGATTAGGATGCTAATCCTCAAGCTTATCCTTATTATTTTATATATTTCATTGATGCCTCAACTTTCCTCCAAGAAGCTCAAGGTGGTGTGCATCGTCTTTTGCACACCCATTTTATCCTCACACAACCATGTGAGGTAGGATAGGTCAAGAGAGAGAGAGAGAAATACAGAAAATCTTCCAAAGGTCACTCTGCATAGGACAGTGTCAATTTAGTGTGAGTCTAGTGATGAAAACTCATTGCAGATAAGCAATCTTCCGTTTCTCAGATTGCCCCACTTGTATATTTTCTCTATGTTTGCGGATGGGGGCAGAGGAGACTCCCTGTGCTCATAGAAAGCTAGCATGTTTGGGAGGACTCTAGACTAAAACTGTTCTCTAAGATGGGCTAGTGTTTTCTGCACCATGATGGAGCCTTCGTAAAATGCAAACATCTACCTGCATCCCAGTGTAGTGCAGTGTGAACGGGTCCCTTGTTTAGGTATCCTAAGCAAATATCTCATAGCTTCCCCCCTTCCTTCTCTCTGATCTGCTTGCCCCCATTTTGCATAAGAAGACTTTGACCTTCTCATAAAAATACATTTAAGTGCCATTTTCTACCCCAGGAGAGTTCTTGGTGGCTTACAATGGTCTTCCTCTTAAAGTTCAGCATTTGCTTCTCAGGTACCTTGTCCTTTTGCAAAACGCTTGAGCAAACCTTTATCTAAGCACAATGACCTTTTCATTTTGTGCCATTCCATACTGGCCCTGCTCAGAGCAAGAATATTTAATTTGCAAAAGGCTTTGAAAGACAGTCAGATGCATTTTCTCTGTTCTGATTAAATTTTTTAGTGTGACTGCTCAGATCCTCCTGTCCCTTCCCTTCTCTCCCTCCCTTTGCCTGCTAGTGTCTTAATCTCTGTTTATGCTGGTAACTTGATGCTCTTTTTATTTGCTGGTTTACATTAAAGTGCTGGTCTCTTTCTTTTGTTTGCGCGTAAATGCAAACGCTTTTTAATAAAGCAAGGTGAATTAGATTATGTGGAAAGGATACATTCTCCCAAAAGCACATCAGAACATATGTGCCTAGAAAAGGCATTGCATATTCACTGTGTGGGCAAGATCTTTGAGGAGGACTACCCCCCCAATCCTTTCCTTCTATGAGTAGAAACTTCCAGCATAGAATGGCAAGAGATTGGGGTGTGTGTGGAAGGGAGGTTGCCTGTCTCTTTAAGTGGGTTTATAATTGGCTACGAATTTTTGTCAGCTTAGTCATTCTAATACTGGGTGGATTAAGGTAGTGGGGGGGGGAAGAAGCCACAAGCCCGAACCGTTAGAGGCCCTTGGATAAGGATGTGTCATCCCTAAGGAATGCGTGTGAACAAAACACGCTGTGCGCGCCGCGGCTGCAACCGTTGGATTGAACAGTGATGCATTCTTAGAGCATGGCTCTGAGTCACATGGAGCAGATGGATTGTTTCGCTAAAATGGAAGTTGTTTGTCATATGCTAAAGTAGTCCCAATGGGGTTTTTCAGCATGGTTCAAATGGACCAGAGCTTGGGTATGGCACATGGACTGGAGGCAAAAGGTTCTGAGGGTCGTATCATTGACACAGAATTTTAACAAAAAAAACCCTGTTCCCTGCTGAATCGCTTAGGGAGTCTTGTCTTGCTCCCTGGAAGCATACATACACGCATAGCTGGGAAAAAAAGAGGGTCGGTGGAAGAGAGCAAAGAACCAGGAAGTTCATAGTGAACTCCCCCCCCCCAAGGAGTACTGTATGTATTTATTTTGTGTTCTTGTATATTACTTTTTGTAAAAAACAAAACCTCAGAGCATCATCAAAACATAACAAAAATAGATAAAAATGCAATTAAAAATCAGCAGTAAAATAATTATTATCAGAATACAATACAGAAGGGCAAGAGGCTGAAAAAACATAAACGAGACATTGCCTGTGAAAGGTTGGGAGAACAAATAACTCTTCCCCATGCAGTGGATGCCCATTAGTGTCATGGCCATCCATAGGGGGAGGGTTCCATAATTAAGAGGGTCACCATGGAGAAGGCCCTGCTCTGGATTTCTACATGACAGGCTACACCCATTGATGAGATCGCAAGCAGGCTTACATGTACGTGTGCGCGCGCACACATTGATTTCAAGGAACTGGTTGGTTGCTTAACTTGTTTGCTGGTGTGGGCTAATTGCAGAACCATCATCAGAAAAGAAACATTATGGTAGAAGTCAGTGGTGTTCTCCTACTATTTTGGTTTGGTTCAGTGACAGAACCTCTAGTTATGGTGTGTTTGAGCACATTAGTCAGTGAAAAAGATGAATGAATGAAATTTTATTACGGTCATTTGACCAGCATTTGTGAAAAAGATGTGAGAAAGACATGAGTGCAGATTTAGGTTCATACAGCAGGAATAGCCAACATGGTGCCCTCTAGACGTTGTGGACTGCAACTCTCATAATCCCTGACCGTTGGCATGTGGCTGGGTTGATGGGAGTTATAGTCCAAATAGGGTTTATTTAATTTAAATCAAATTAATTTAAATCACTTCTCTGAAAGACTCAATTTTAATTATTTAAATCACTAGTGAGGAAGATTCTATTTAATCATCCTTTTTCAGTAGAAGTACATTATTGTTTAATATATACATTAATACATTTAATGCATATTCAGAGATGTAGGCTTCATTAGAAGGTAAGGTACACACTAAGAAATTATTCTGAATTGTTTTCAGATTAATTTTCATCAAAAAATGGGATGATAATTGGTCATTTTAGTACCAAAGCAGAATTAACTTGTGAAGTCATTCAGGAGATGAACCAGCCCCAGCTGTGCAATTAATATTTTTCGTCATGATGTTATTGATGTGTCAGAATTGCCACCTCCCCAAATTCTCTATTCATTGACCTTCTCTATCTTTGCACTTAGAGGCAAGGCCTTGAGAGTGAGAGTGAGCAAGTGTGCATTTCATGTACACAACCTGTTCAGTCCTATTCTGCAGCTGATCTCCCCTCTCCATAAACTGCTGTAAACATATTCATAGGATATAATTATAAATTGTATAATTAATATTCATGGTGGTATCTCTGACCTAGGTGCTTTGGGGTTACTAATTGGTTTAAGAAAATTTTCATAGAATCACAGAATAGAATAGTAGAGTTGGAAGGGACCTATAAGGCCATCTAGTCCAACCCCCTGCTCAGTGCAGGAATCCAAATCAAAGCATTCCCGACAGATGGCTGTCCAGCTGCCTCTTGAATGCCTCCAGTGTCGGAGAGCCCACTACCTCTCTAGGTAATTGGTTCCATTGTTGTATGGCTCTAACATTTAGGAATTTTTGAAATCCGTTTTAAATTTGATAACTATCCTATTTAAATCTTATTTTTTTTTAAAAAAAGCATTGATTTTTAACAACCCTGAGTCCAAAACATCTGGAAGACAGGACTGTTGCTACCCCTGACATACAGATGTGATCTGTTGGCATGGTGTATGCTTTCAAAGCTGACTTAAAATGGAAAAATTGTAAACTTTCAGGATGCAAGAGAACTATGAAAATTCTGCATGGATGGGGCATCAGTGGGCACTTAACATGAGGCTAATATTAGAGACTGCAAAAAGCCAGTAAAATATTTGGAATATATTTTTTTATGAGGGAACCTGAAAATGCTATAAAGACTATGAAGGAGCAATTAAAAGTATTGGAGATGTGGAACAGTAGGTTGCATTAACTGTCATGTCTGGGAAGGATATCAGTGAAAAATTAATATAATCCCAATTAAATATACATACTGTTTATATTCTAGGTTTTGGTTACTAAACAAATGTTCAAAAGGCCATTAAAAGATGAATGATTGAGTTGTGGGCAATTGATTACCCTAAATGCTATCCAGTATCCAAAATGGCATCTTTTGAGTACCAAATATTTTAATGAAAGAGTTCAGCAGATATGGATGGCAAAATGTCTAGAGGGAGAAGATTGAAAGAGGGGGAAAGTGATTCAGTAAACAAAATCAGGAAAAGATGAGAAATGTATACCATTCGGTCCTGCCATAGTTAGGTGGTGGAAGTTCCGCTTTAAGGAGCTGCCTCGTACTGAATCAGATTGTTGGCCCGCCTAGCTCAGTATTGTTGATGCTGATTAGCAGCAGCTATTCTGGGTTTCAGACGGGGACTTTTTTCCAAATCTTATATGGAGATGCTGTGGATTGAACCTGGGATCTTCTGCATGCAAATCAGGGGCTCTGCCACTGAGCTGTGACCACTCCCCTTAGCATGCAGAAGGTATGAGAGCCAATCCCTGGTATCTCCAGATAGGGCTACGAGACACCTCTGTCTAAAAACCTGGAAAGCAGCTGCCAGTCAGTGTTGACAATACAATATGGAGCTAGATGGACCAGTGGTATGGCTCAGTATAAATCAGTCGCCTACCTTCCCTATATCACAAGGTTATTAGTCCAGGTATTTGATCAATGGAATCAGTGATGTGGTAGTGAATTCAACTTAGGGTATCAGTGTGGAATCACTTTAGAAATTGTTTCCTGCAAGGACTAGACAGATCTAGGTTTTAATTTGTAATGGAAATATTCTTTCATATAGCTAACTTGGTAAGAAAAGAATGTCTAGCCTAGAGGCATCAATTCTTTTAATATTTGAAGTTAGATACTTTATTAATAATGTGCCAGAATAATTGGGCCTAGGGAAACGGCAAAGGGAGTAAAAAAATATTAACAGAGGCAGAACAGGGAAGGATTACGGCATGATTATATCAAGCTTTACTGGAATTGAATCAAAAGGAGGTCAGACTTAAAGAGTGTTAGGTCAACAAGAATAGATGGTTGTGTTTTCGAAGGCCATGTTGTGTTTTCACATAAAAGAAAGGCAGTATAAATATATGCATAGTATTTGATATCCCAAAAATTGAACATATAAGCAGGGTGTGTGTGTATATATCCATACATATTATTGCTTGACATTGTAGCTGCTTATTTCCTCCATGTTAGATATTAGAAGATGATTGAAATGACCTAGGCCCCAAATATCTGGAAGACCACCTTCATCTCTGCATCTCCGTCTGGTGTTAAGATCTCTCTCTTGGAATTCTGCCACCCTCAAACGTGTGGGGCATGCAAGTCCAGGAGAGAGTCTTCTGTATGCCAGCTCTTAAATTGTTGTATAGCTCTCGCCATATGCTAAAGACTTGCCTCTTTACTCTGGCCTTTGATGGTTAACGTATTCTGTTCTCTGTTCTGTGTTGCTTCTAATGGTTTGTGTGTTCTGCTTCTTCTTATAATTGTAATTGTTTTTCTAGACAAGTATGATTTACATTGTCTCCCCCCCTTAACCTGGACCTTATGGTGAAGGGCAGGGAAGAAGTCTTGGACTGCCTGTGAGTTCATTCAAGTGGTCCATAGCCTGTCTGTAAAAATAACAATTAAAAATCAGACAGCATCTAGCACAACACACTTCATTTGCTACAACTGGCAGAAAAATAACTGCCAAGATCTTCAGCAATATTGCTCGGCATTCATGACAGAATTCCTTAAATGGCAGAATGTATTGGTATTGGTAGAGGTATGGATTGTTGGCTAAATCACTGGGAAAAGACTACAGTATCAGAATGAAGAGTAAGGTTTTAGTAGAGATGGGGAAACCAACACATTAAGTGGTCTGGGAAGGAGAGGAATTATAGTTGATTTCACTGTGTGTTCTGGATACATTTTTAAGATTGAAGTGCATAGTTGTCCCTGTATTAGAAATGATTAATTTCTCCTAATTTGCGGGAGATTCTCTAGCTGTGGATTTCCTGCTGTGAGCAGGGGGTTGGACTCGATGGCCTACAAGGCCCCTTCCAACTCTATGATTCTATGAATCCCCCCCCCTTGCTTCAGGATTCTTCAGCTAGCTGCATTGCATGTTCTATATTTTATGGAAAGGGAGTAAATAATATTGAACCAGAGTATGAAGCTGGTAGTGAAAGGTCAGCCAATTTTGTTGCTGATGTTCCCTTTGTTCTCAAGGATCAAACAGTTATGAAACGAAGCCACAGAGTCAACTTGTTCTCTTTATCAGTGATAACTGGAAACGCTGCTTGTAGATAATTACTGTGGGAGCAGTTAATATTGGCACTGATACAACATTTCAGGTGTATGATTCTTCTTTGTAAACCAATGAGGTTGGAAGCACCAGTTGGGTGCAAGAGTGAAGAGATTTTTGAACTCCAAGACTTCAGTTCGTGTACATGGTTACCACGCCTTACCAGATCTCCTATGCCAGCAGTTGGGAACCTATGGCCCACGGGTCTAATTAAACCCAGCATGGGTCCTAATTTAATCCCAAGGCCATTCTGCAGAAGCCACGCCCACCTGACCCACATCTGATGGCATATGATGTCAGGTGTAGGCCAGGTACAGATGTGGTTACAAAGGAATAATTGGGACCTTACTGTGAGCTTCTGATTATTCCTTAGCAATCGGGGAACCCTGTTGGTACCAATCAGCTGATCAGCACTAGTGGAGATTAGCTGCATTAGGGAATACCTCCTCTGGAACCTCATTGGTGCAGTGAAAGGGTCTCTTTTGAAGTTGTTTGCATTGAAACTGCTTGCTAAACAGCTTTTTTCCTCTACAGAGGCGCAAGAGCTCCATTTTAGCAAGTGGTTTCTATGCAAACTGATTTGCACTAATGGAGCAAGCCCCTTTGAAGGTGTGCTACCACCTCCAGTTAGCTGATTGGCGCTGAGAGCACACCTTCAAAGAAGGTTGCTGTAACAGCCCATTAGCTGATCAACTATTACAGGGATCCCCTTTGAACATGGACATATATGATTATAGGTAATTGGCAGGTGTGCGGTCCCACTCACCTGTGGAAGGTGGGGGACTGAGGGATCTGAGCCACCGGCTGGATCCAGTTCTCCACCCTGGCTACATGTAAAGTCCAGTGTCTGATTCTGCCCTGCTCCCCAAAATCCTAAATTCAAATAAATACATCCCATATTTTAAGGATTTTTCCAGCCTGGCTCCCAAATCGACTCCAACTTGTAAAAAAGGGTTGCCCTTTTCTGCTGTCTATCCAGTTCAGCCTTCCATTTGCATAATTTCTGTTTTTGCATATAATACCATGGTTTGACAATGACTTTTGTAGTAGTTGGAAACAACCAATATTTCCCGGGACATTTTCCCCCCACACTCGGTAGAATGTGCAAGAATTGCATGGCCAATCCCAGAGGCAAATGCAGAACCAGTTCGACAGGGACTATGCGCTCCAGTTAAGCAAGCCAATTTTGAACGTTACTGATGAAATCTCGAGAATCTAAAGGAGGGATGCAAACTCTAGTAACCCTATTAGTATGGACAACTTGTTTCTCTCTTGTGACATTTGGGCTATTCTGTCTCTCTTTTTTGCACGGGCAACTTCTGCTTCAGGCAGGGTGGAGAAGGGCTGTAGTTCAGTGGTAGAGCATCTGCTTTGCATGCAGAAGGCCACAGGTTCAATCCCCGACACCTCCAGGTAGGGCTGGGAGTATCCCCTGCTTGAAACCTTGGAGAGCCACTGCCAGTCAGTGTAAACAATCCTGAGCTATGTGACCCAGTGGTCTAACTCAGTATAATGCACCATCCTGCGTCCCTATGTTACCAATGTGTACGCGCATGCCTGCATGCACACTCACACATCCCTTGAAGGTTTCTCAAAGTACAGCTCTGGGATTTGCAGTGGATCGGAAGGGCTTTGTATTCTCACTGCTCAGCTTCCTGTAATAGACTTATAGGTTACTTGCATTTCAGCTGGTTTGCAGCAACAGCATGCAAGGAGAACAGTCATCCTATAGAAAAATGTGTGAGTCACTCAGCCCAGATGGCGTTTGTTCTGCACTGTGCATGGAGGAACTTGATGTACTCAGTCAATCCATTTTTGGGGTGGGGGGTGTTGTTTACAACTTCAGCCGTCCTCAATCGATCAGTTTGGAGCTTGCCTGGCTGCTCTTCCCAGCAAATCCTTTGTTGCCTTGTGCAGCTACCTATTTGGCTTTTCTTGCCTTTTTACAATCTGCACAACGTAGTTGGGTTGTATATTATTTTTTCCAGTTTTAAAAAATATATATACAACAGTAATAAAAAGAGGAGCCATGCAGATGAAAGTACAATATCTCTTGGCAAAATAAGCGATAAGCATATGTACCAGTTACTTCACTGAATTCATGAACACAGATTTCATAATGTTCCCAGCAACGTTTGTGGGTTTGTATTTTCTTGCACCATATTGCACCAGTATATTATTTTTTAATTAAAAACTCCATCTTTCAACAAAGTAATCTCGAGACTGCCTCTGACTCTAATCATATTGGTCAGTTTCACCATACATACTACATTGCACTCTGGCTTTGGCTGATCATCCAGTGTCAGGGTATGTACTTTTTTCCAGTTACAAAAGGTAACTGTTGGGTTGTATATTTAAAGGCAGGAGGAGGGACCTAGGGAACTTTGCCTGGTGGCATTCTTGAGGGTCATCATGCTCCAGGGCCTTGTCAAATTGCTCTGACAGTCTTCCTTGGTGTTGGGAAGAGGTCTGCCTTTTTGTTATAATCAATCTCTTCAGGGTCGTGGACACATTTGTATTTTTGACTGAGTATGCTAGGCAACTCCTCCATCACTTCTTTTCCCTGGATCAGCCCCTCCCCCCAGAGAGATGGGGTGTGTGTGTACACATCATTTTTCTAAAGGATCTGACTTAGAAGTTAGATCCAATATAATTAATCAGAGCCCTGATAGAGCTGAAATAGGAAGTGGGGAAATGTGTCTTCCAACATCCTCTTTCAGCACTGTGTACTTCTCAAAGGAGAAAAAAGTAATGATCATCATGACCAAGGAGGCATTGAGTGGCGAAGTGGGACTCGGAAGCTTTGTGGGCACCAGGGGAAGACCACAAAGGGCACCATAGCCCCCACAGACATCACTTTAGTGACCCTTGTAGGATACTTTGCGATGGAAGAAATGGATGTCAGGCTGGTTCCCTGAATCTTGCCCTGAGCTTCTGGGTTTCTGTGATGTTGAGCACTTGTAGGATAAAATGTTATACAGTGCCTTGCAAAAGTGATCAGACCCCTGACCAATGCTCTCATATTACTGAATTACAAATGGTACATTGTAATTTCATTCTGTATGGTATTTTATTTTGAAACACTGAAACTCAAGATCAGTTATTGTGAAGTGACACTGGTTTTATGTTGGGAAATGTTTGTAAGAAACATAAAAAAACCTGAAACATGTTGCTTGCATAAGTATTCAACCTCTGTGCTGTGGAAGCTCCCAGTTTACACAGATGAAAGAAACTGCCCTATCAAGGACACAATATGTATTATTACATAATTATGTATTATGTATGGTGAGTTAGTATATTAGTATGAATAAGGTAAATGGTGAGTGTTGGGAGGGGGGAATGAATGAGACAGAATGTTGGTGTAGGCTGGTTTGTGATTGTCTGATTGTCTGGGGGTTGAATGTTTTTATTAGGGATGTGCTAGAATTCTGCCCAGTTCAGATTTGGTACCAAATGTTCCATTAATCCGCTTAGTCTCAGTTGCTGAGGATCGGATTTTAATGTAGCGAATTTCCGCGGCTATTTTTGAAAATGAGTTTTTTAAAAAAAAGAAAAATCCACCCCTAAAACATTGATTGCAGGAATGATAATTTGTCGATATTTTGTTCAAAATATTGATGCTTTCAGGGGAAACATAGATATTTCCTTCAAAATACCAGTATTTCCTTTTAAAATATCTACATCAATAGTGATATTTTTCCAAGTGAAAAAATAATATGGTTCAGTAAAAGCAGTGACTAGCGGATGCAGAACGAGCTCGAATCGATGCCAGTCTGTCAGAATGCTTGAGAACCAGCACCAGCCAACGGATCCCCATCCCTAGTTTATATTGGAGTGCTTGACTGTTGTCCGTCAGTCAGGGAAGAGTTTGTGAAGAGTTGGGGTTCAGTACAGATAGGCTTGGACTTTTGAAGAGAGGGTGGGAAGAGGGGTTGTAGTGTGGGTAGCTAGGCAGGTCGTTATTATCGGTGTTAACTGAGCAATTTAATGAGCACACTTATTTCAGAACGTTTGTTTGTAACCACACGCTTCAGAACCTGAACACTAAAGTATTCTTGTTCGTGTCCAAATCTGTTATTTAATAAATCACTTTGGTTCCAAACACTCCTGGTTATTTGGCCAGCTACTATAAGGCTGGTACAAACAAGCTAGCGTTGTGAAACAGCATCAAATGTTGGCGGCGAAATTACCTCAGAATTACAGTAGCAGGTGAAGGAAGCTGTGATATTAAGAAAGGATACGAATTGGCACGGGGGCGAGGCTTGCTTGTAAACCTGGTGGATATAGCAAGGGTTGAGGAAATAAAGCAGCATTGCTATATAAAAGTGTAATTGGGGTGAAATAAATAGCATGCACCTTATCTACTACAGACAGGGTGGTGGTGGGAGAGTGGGAAGGCACAACAGTTTCCTCCCACACTAAGGTTTGCCTCCTTACCTAGGAATCCTGAGGACTGTAATTTTGGGAATACGCTATAGGAATATTTAACCCACAACTTCCAGTATCCTTGCCAGGCCACAGCCCCTAGAGCAGCCTTCCCTATCTTAGTGCCCTGCAGGTGTTTTGGACTACAACTTGTGTCAGCCTCAGCCAGCAAACCCAATGGCTGGGGATGATGGGAGTTGTAGTCCAAAAAATCTGGAGGGCAACAGGATTCTTGCTTGTAGGAATTGTCTGCATTGGTGAAGTCAAATCAAATACTTTGTTGCACTTGCATTTTTAGTGCCCAGATGTCATGAACTAACCAATTTACCATTTACATATTTACAAATCTATGGTGCGACTGCATTTGGAACAATCTACAGTTCTGGTAGCCTCACCTTGAAAAGTATATTACAGAGTTGGAAAAGGTTCAGAAAAGGGCAACCAAGATGATCAAGCGGATGGAGCGACTCCCCTATAAGGAAAGGTTGCAGCATTTAGGGTTTTTTAGTTTATAGCAGACTTTCCCAATCTTTGGTGCCCCAGATGTTATTGTACCACAACTCCCTGCAGCTCCAGCCAGCATGGCCAATGGTCAGGAATGGTGAGAGTGGTAGTTCAGCAACATGCGGACATCCAAAGGTTGGGAAAGGCTGGTTTAGAGAAAAGGTGAGTAAGAGGTGACATAAGTATACAAAATTATGCATGGCATGGAGAAAATGGATACAGAAAAGCTTTTATTCCTCTCTTATAACACTAGAACCCGTGGACATCCAATGAAGCTGAATGTTAGACGATTCAGGACAGACAAAAGAAAGTACTTTGTCACACAGCACATAGTTAAGCTATGGAACTTGCTCCCAGAGGAGGCAGTGATGGCCACCAACTTGGATGGCTTTAGAAGAGGATTAGACACATTCATGGAGGATAAGGCTATTCAAGGTTATTAGGCATGATGGCTGTGCTCTGCCTCAACAGAGACAATAGGCTTCTGGATGCCAGTTGCTGAAAACCGCAGGAGGAGAGTTCTTGTGCCCAGGTCCTGATTGTGGGCTTCCCACTGGTGTCTGGTTGCCCACTGGGAGAATAGGATGCTGGATTAGATGGCCACTGGCCTGATCCAGCAGGTTGTTTTTCTTACATTCTTCAGCATTACTGTGTGTTTTTTATTACAATAAAGCAAGTTTAAACTTGAGCTTCATACTCTGTCTATTCTTTTGTAGCATCACCAGGAAAACGCTCATTTCACTGTTCACATAATGACTTTTTAACTCTCTATTGAGCACGGAGGTGGGGGGGGCAATCAGATGTCTTGTAATCTTAATGTTATTTGAAGTGGACAAGCAAGAACAAAAGCAGACAGGAGAGAGCATGTACAGTGTTGGGCATACAGGAGACCTTTTAGATAATATCCTGACTGCATTAATCCATATCCTGTTATTTCACCTTGCTCAGTCACTACTGCCGGCTAAGTGTGAACTAATTGCATTTGCTCTGGAAAACAGACTTTTTTAAAAAAAAATTAAAATACATCTGTGCAGTAGGGGTTAGTATTATCAGTTCAGTTGCATGAATGTAATGCAGTGCATTGGGTCCTAAGAAATTTATAATAGCAAAACTTCAAGTTTAAAAAATAATAATGATTGGAAATGTGGATTCTGTGCTTTCGTAGTTCTCAATATATAAGCGTTTTAGAACCCTGTTGTTTTAGCACTTTAAAAGTTTGATGAACTCATCACATTTTGGAGGAGGGAGAAGAGGAAATGACTTGCCAAGGCCACTTCTTGCATCCTTAAATTAATGTTTTGCTTTCCCTTTCATCTTATATCCCAAATGGATGAACTGAAAAAGTAACCGCCTTTTGAGATTCCTTTTTTGGGGGGGAGATGGTGTATGTTGAAATTCCCACAGTGGGGCTGGGTGCAGGCTTGTGGTAACAACAACAGTTATGGGGGGGGAAACCCTTTTTTCTTGAAAGCCCGGTGCCTAGATGTTGTCTTGTGTGCATAGATGAAAGGAACAAAAGATAGATCAAGTTTGCAGCCCTCTAGATCGGGGGTTCCCAAACGCTGGTCTGCAGACCACTAGTGGTCTGCAAGCTTTATTCAGAAGGTCTGCAATATGTCTGCAAATATACAATTAAACATCATATATTATCTAGCACAGCACATTACAATTGCTACAACAGGCAGTAAAATCGCCAAGACTCTCTTGAACTGGTCCAGGGGAAAAAGGTTTGGAAACCAGTGTTTTAGACGATGTTGGACCACAATTCCCACCACCCTTGATGGTTGGCTGTGCTCACATGGGGCTGATGGGAGTTGGGAGTCCTGTTACATCTGGAGGGTATTGGGGAAGGGCCATAGTTCAGTGGTGGAGCATTTGCTTTGCGTGCAGAAGGCCTCAGGTTTTTAATCTCTGGCATCTCCAGGTAGGGCTGGGAATGTCCCCTGTCTGCAACAATGGGGAGCTTCTGCCAGTCAGTGCAAACAATATTGAACTAGACGCACCAGCTTCCTATGTTTTTTTCTGCTTCAGTTTCTCCTGCCTCAACAGGTTGTATCCTATTAGGAACATTGGAAGCTGTTTTTTACTGAGTCAGACCATTAGTCCATCTAGTGCAGGATTATATACGCTGACTGTCTGTGGCTCTCCAGGGTTTCAGGAGGGAGTGGGGATTGAACCTGGGACCTTGTGCATTCAAGGCAGATGCTCCGCCACTGAGCTATGGTTCTTCCATCATCAATTGAATACATCCATGATGTACAGTAGGGCCCCACTCATATGGCAGGTTAGGGACCAGACCCCCCACCGAAAAGCGCCGCAAAGTGGGACATAGCGCACAATCAGCTGTACAGTACATCTGATTGCGTGTAGCGCGGGGAGCTCCAGCCGCTGCACTCCAGCTGACAGCGCTTGGCCCCTGAAGCTCCCCACGCTACAGCTGATTGCCCTGTGGCACCGTATTAGCGGAATGCCGAAAAGCAGGGCCCTGCTGTAGTCCATTGTTGGTGCCTTGCCATGCTCCATTGGAATCTGTTTCTGTCTTGGTGTCAGTGTATTACATACATCACCTGTATGGCATTTGTCAGCTACAGATCTGTCTGGCTTGGGCATCAGTTTGCAATTGCTTTCAACCTGGCAGGAAAGACCTCTTAATTTCAGGCAAGAAGATGATTCGTTATTTTTGGGAAAGTGTTTTGTCAAAGTGTCAGATGGCTCAAGAATATTCAGCTATGGTTTAAGATGGACATTATTTCTACTTATTCAAGCAGAACCTTCAATACAGAAATGGTAACGTTTGCATTTTGCATTAATGAAAGTTGAGGCAATTATTTGACATTAGAAAAGCATTATTCCGTAGGGGTTTATCTAAACGGCACCCTCTCAAACCATTGGAATGAATGATATTACACTCAATTTATTAACTGGATTTGAAGATTTTGTTTTGGATTTAGGGGAAGGGTGGCATAGCATCTGCTTTGCGAAAGGTCCCGTCAGAAACCCCAGGTGAGCTGCTGCCAGTTAGTGTAGACAGTGCTGAGCTAGATGAACCGATGGTGTATCTCAGGATAAGGTAACTTGAAGCCATTTCTGCCTGTCTTACATAGGGAGCTGCCTTATTCTGAGTCAGACCATTGGTCCATCTAGCTCAGTATTGCCTGCACTGACTGGCAGCGGCTCACCAGGGTTTCAGATGTGGGTTTCTCCCAGCCCTGTGTGGAGATGCCAAGGATTGAATCTGGGACCTTCTGCATGCAAAGCAAGCACTCTGTCTCTGAGCTACGGCCTAGTCTTAATTAGCCACTTTGTGTACATACTGTGCATGATGGCTGGTTCTCTTCCTGAGAGTGGTTGAATCAAGCCAAACCTTTTTAAAGTAGTCCTTGCAAGGCACGTAGGGATCTTGTGAGATTTAAAACAATATTATGAATGCCAGATATTATTATTACTGCCCTGATCAGACAGCATGTCTATTAAGTATTTAAGCCCCACTCCAGAGTGCTTGTTAAGAAAAATATAAATTAGTCAGAGAATAATGATAGCCTTGCTAGAAGAAAATATTACCTCCATTTCAGGGAAAAAATATAATTTAAAAGGATGGATAGGTTCTGATTCAGGGATCATGTCAAAACTGTGCACGTACAGAGTGTTGCTTTGAATCTCCCCCTGAGTTCATTTCACTGAAGACTAAAATGCTGTAATCAAAGGTGGTCTGTGCTTTTTTAAAAAGTGTTTCCTGGTAAAATGCTTTCTGCTTATTTTTTAAAAAGAAAAACATTTGCTTGCTGCAGATGGGTAATATTTTGCAGATTAAATTAAGCAAACATGGGCATTCAGTATGCATGAAAACAAATTCTGAGGGCTGAAATTTATCTTCCTTGTCTACTCATTTTGAACTTTCATTATTATTTTTCATTCATGGACCAAGAATGCAGGAGAACGCCCTCCTGTTTTTCTTCTGCAAGGATGCAGTCACTTTTATCAATTGCTGTCACCTACCACTTTGCCTTGGGGTATCAGGACACACTGTGCATAGTATTGATGCTGAGCTGCTTCTCTCGTAATGCTATGCTAAACTGTGGCTTTGCTGAATGTGTGGGCTCCCCACAAGGAGATTGTGTCCACTTTCCTGCTCCTCTGTTCCTGCTGCTGTGAACTAAGCCATGGTTTGGCTTAACCTGTCATATGAACCTGGGCTTGTGGTTTGTCTTGCTCCACTGCAGACTGTTGCTCCTTCCTTTCCAGGGGTGGTAGAGAGCTGCTGACCAAGCTTAATGCTTGCAGAGAAGTGTCAGTGCTGAAGCATCCTTTGTGCCATAGCACAGGGGTTTCCACACTGGTCCACTAGCTTCACTCAGGTGGTCCATGGCATGTCTGTATACAGCTATTAAGAAAAAATCAGACATTGCAATTGCTGCATCAGACAGAAAAATCAAGTGGTCCCCTAAGATCCTCAGTAATGTTCAAGTGGTCCATGAGAGAAAACAGGGTGGGAATTACTGTTCTAGCAGATTTGGTCTCCAATACTAAATGGCCAGGCAGGGTCCATGAAGGCAGGGTCTCCAATAGCATCCATACACTTAATTTTGGTGACCACCCCTTCCCTAGATACTAAATATGAAGATGACTCTGTCTCTCCCATGACCTGTGTGTGTGCTAGAGCCGTGTTCCTCAATCTTGGATCCCCAGATGTTATTGGACTCCAACTCCCACTGTCCTCAGCCAACTTTAGCCAGTGGTCAGAGATGATGGGAGTTGGATTTCCAGATGTTGTGGGACTCCAGAGATGAAAAACTTTGTGCTAGGAGACTCTTAAGTGGGAGGTGGGGGACTGATAGTGACTGGGGAGTGCAACGAGTGGCTACTGAGCCGAACTTTGTGGAGCCTATTGGATTAGGGATGTACGAAGCTGTCTTTAACTGAGCCAGACCATTCTTTTATCTAGCACAGTACTGTTGGCCAATGGCTCTCCTTGGTTGGGTGGAGATCTTCCCTAACCCTACTGCTAGAGACTCTGGAGATTTGAATCTAGGACCTTTTGGCTTGCAGTGCACATGTGATCTATCACCAAGTCATGGGAGGGAGGGGCATTAAGTCCAACAATGAAGCAAACATTCTCTCTCCCTCTCCCTCAAGGTGTTCCATTTTGTGTAGCTGTTAGTGCTTTGTGTTGAGATTCCCAGCCCATCTTTATCCCCAAGGAATGTGAATGCATAATACAATCCTTGTGTTGCTTTGGGATTCCAAAGTGGTATGAAAAGCCTACCAGACCACCAAAAGACTCTCACCTGCATGCTCGCACGTAACCTGGTGAGTCACAGGACAGCTTGAGAGCTCTCTTTCTGGTGAACTGACTCACCTGTGAAGAACTGTGACTTGCCCTGGGTGAGTGGCCTGCCTGAACTCTCAAGTAATGGAGAGTGGCACTGTGGGCTCTTCATCCACCCAGCTTGCCAGATCTACCAAAGCTCGGGGCATGGATAGAACTGGGAAAACCCTCAGCCCCCTGGGGCACTTGGTGGTTGATTGTTGCCTCCGCTCCACCCATGTGGATTTTCAGTCAAATAGATGTTTATTTCAGAGCTCAGGAATGTAAAGGTTTTGTTTTTGTTTCACCCCAAGGTCTGTGCAGGTGTGTGGATGCATGAAAATTGTAACACACCTTCCCTATCCAGTGATGAAGGTGGGCTGCACAGTTCTCCACGCAATTCATAACTTGCCTGTTCCTGTCCACTTCACCAATCTCCTTCATCCCATTTGCCAGTTTTCCCTGGGGGAACTGGATTTGTTTGTTAAGGGTATAGCCATGGTTCAGTGGAAGAATGCATCCTTTGTGTGCAGAAGGTCACAGGTTTCATTCCTGGCATCTCCAGATAGGTTAGGAAGGACTCCTGTCTAAACTTCCAGAGAGCCAGCCTGTCAGTTTTGACCTGTGGTTCCCAAGTTGCTTCCTGTGGGCACTAACACCACCCTTAGACACTCCCTTAGTGTCTGCCAAGATCCTCCGCCTATTATTATTATTAGGCTTTTGGGAGTGTAGCTTTGTTGGAGACAAAAGATGGGGAATTATTATTTATTACATTTGAGTCACTTTTTTATGTGACCCAAAACAACTTAGAAAATAACTCTCTCTCTCTCTCACACACACACACAGAGAGAGAGAGAGAGAGAGAGAGAGAGAGAGAGAGAGAGAGAGAGAGAGAGACAGACAGACAGACAGACAGACAGACAGACAGACAGACAGACATTGTTTTTGCCTGGCGCCTAAACATCGATGGTGATGGTGCCAGGTGTTCCTCCCTGGGGCAAGCTTTTCACAACTGAGGAGTCACCACTGAAAAGGACCGTTCTTACGTAGCCATCCTCTGAACCTCCCTCGGAGGGGCACATGGAGAAGGGCCAAGGATGAAGAATGTTGGGAATCTGTGGCCCTTCAGATGATGTTGGTCTACAGCTTCTATCTGCCCTAGCCAGGATGACCAGTAGTCAGCATTCATGGGGCTGGAATCGGCTACTTGTAATCACCCCACCCTTCTTATGTAAAGTGGGAAAGGTCTGTGGGGCGCTTTTACTCGTGTTTGATTAGATGCTTTGGCCAGTCAGTCTCACATGCCCAATGTCAAGTGGGGGAAGGTAGACATCTGGCCTGAAAGGGGGTCTGTAGGTTCCAACAATCAGCTGATTGGTGCTTCCACAGTTCTATGCGCTGGGCTGTGCAAGCACCAGTGACCCAGATTCTCACCCCTGGGCTATGGAATCTGGGATGAATCTTTTAGTCTAAACCACCAAAGCAAGTCTTGGCGTTAACTGCTTTTATTTGCGGGGTGGGGATTGCAGAGAGTGGAAGTAACCTGTGTAATCCTAGATGCTCTAAGGATTATTGGACAGGATGCATCTAATGGGGCTCAGCTGACTTGAGTGGCTGAAATAAAATTATTTTAGTTAGACATGATTTGCATCCTCTCTCTTATAGGATCTAAGCTGTGTGTGAACTGTGGGCTAGTAAGCCTGCGTTCTGGGAAGCTTGGGGTGCAGACGTGAAAACACTTCACAGCACTCTGCTTCTTGATGTGGTGTAAGATTACAGATTTAGAAACTGCTTTTTGCTTTCCTCTCTTCCCCCTTCCTTCCTTTCCTAATTTTAAGGGAAGTGTGCAGTTTTATAGAGCAGAATCCTAAATACTTCTTATTTCTAAGCCAGAAAGCTTCTCTCCTGATTCCTACTTTAGATAGTTGTTTTCTTTTTAAAATAAAATATAATCTTGAAAATGCTTTTTAAAAGAGACTGTTCTCTGTCCAAGAAATGTTCTAAAGGCTAAGAGCTCAAAAGAGTAATGTTTAATAATGTTTTGAACGATCTGCCTTTGGTTATGTCACTTCTTTATAAACTGCCTACGTTTTAAACAATTTTTTTAAAAAGAAAAGCCTCTCTAAATACACTCTTCATGTGAAGAGTTAGCAAGAGCCAAGAGTCTACAACAGGCTTGGATCCCATCTGAATTTAACTGTGGCAGGTGAGTTCTTTACAACATTTTTTTAAAGAGCCACTGGCAACTTTCCTCGAGCATATTTCAGCTGGTCTTAGTTACTGGAAATTTAGAGCATTAATATAACTGATGTTATGTATGTGTGTTTAAAAAAAGACTTTCAGATTGCTTTTGTGTTAAATAAAGGGCTGTTTAGCTCAGTGATGGAGCACCTGCCAAAAGTTGAAGGCCCCAGGCTCAGTCCCCAACATCTCCATGAAGGGCTGGGAATGACCACTGTTAGAAACCCTGGAGAGCCTCTGCCAATCAGTGTAGATACTACTGAGCCAAATGGACCAAAGGTCTGACTCAGTATAAGGCAGATTCCTATGTTACTTTGACAAGTTTGAAGTAGTCTTTGCTTGCCTTCTCTCCCCCCAGCCACTTGCTTTAGGGCAGAAGATGGGCTGAGCAAGTTCTCAAAATCCTCAGTTTGATGGCATGGAGGGAGGAGGAGGAGGGAGGTGTATGCATACCAGAAACATCATTGAAATCGGTGTGTGTGTGCATGTCAGTGTGGCTTTCATGGGTGCAATTGTGCCCTTGAGGTCTTCCCCTGGTGATCGCACAGCCTGTGAGGGCTCCTGCCACACTGCCCCACGGCCATGAGACAGTGAGGGGCAGCTGCCTTTTTCTACCTTGAGAAGTACATAGAGCTGATGGAGGAAGTTGGAAGAGGGACACTCTTTCCCACTTCCTCTTTCAGCTCATTCTACGCTTTTCAAATCTCAGATTAATTCTGTCGGATCTGACTCCTATCCAGATCCCTTTGGAAAAGCAAAGCGTACAAAATGTGCCAGCCTAGGCTGTGCATTGGGTGGGGGCTGGGGTGCGTGTCACCACATTTCTGAACCAGAACGTGGGCTCCCTCCTAACTTACAGGAGGAGACTATGCTATATACAGGCTAAAACCTCTGGAGCCCTTCCTTTTTTCTGTGAAATCAAGAGTGTTCCATAAATATTTCTTACAGTTTGGTCTTGTGTGATGGTATTCTCTCTCTTTCACCCTCTCTCCGGAGTTTGTTTGAAGTCTTGCTCTCAGTATATGGGAAGGGTGTTTCAACAGACGATACAATCTTGGACTCAAAAGTTGTCAGCAGCTAAACTCACAGGGGCCCCCATGCTCTGCATTCCTTTCTGGTACATGGTGGAACTCTACAGAAGGAGACAAAAAGGGCGCGGGGGCCTGTACGGAGGGTCTATTAGCTCGGGGTGGAATGTCTGGCTATTTAGAGTTGTTGAAAGACAGAGGATCTTAATAGGTTGGAGGGCACCTGCTAGTCACTTGATAGGGGGTCGTTACTTGGTCAGTTACCTGTCTGATCTTCACCACAACCTTTTTGGCTGTCAGTGTCTGGATACCTCTCTGCCTCTTTCTCATAACGTGTTGCCCCTGCCGTTGGGAAGTAGAGAGAATTATGACAAACAGCATAGGACTGTTGCTTATTTTATTTCAGTTTTTGATTGTTGTTACACTCGCATCTAATTTTTCCTCCAAGGAGCTTGAGCTGGCGTTTGTTGTTCTCTTCCCCACCCCATTTTTATCCTTACAAACAGCCCTGTGAGGTAAATTAGGCTGAGAGCCTGGGACTGGCCCAGGGCCACCTAGTGAGCTATTACGGCTGAGGTTGCATGCACACCATACATTTAAAGCACATGGCTTCCCCCTAAAGAATCCCGTGATCTTGAGCTTACACCTCACAGTGCTACAATTCCCAGCACCCCTAACAAACCACAGTTCCAAGGATTCTTTGGGGGAAGTCAGGTGCTTTAAATGTATGACGTATACACAGCCTGAATGGGGATTTGAAGCCTGGTGCGCCGACAAGTGGGGCCCTACTGTATAGTGTAACCTGTGTTGATACGCTTTTGCTTGTTTAATTTGCAAAGACTGCCCCAGTGCAGTGGTGCAGAATTCCATTAAACTAGTTATTTTTACCTGACACTTTTTAAGATGGCATCTCTTCTGCCCCCCACCCCCCGCCGCTGCCTCCCATTCATGAATTTGGGTGACCATGTCTTAACTGCCTCGCCACAGTTGCACTAAGGCTACACTCCAGTGATAGGGAACTTGTGGCCTCCAGATGTTGGGGCACTCCAGCTCACATCTATACCAGCCGGCATGGCCAGTGATCTGGGATAATGGGAGATGTGGCCCTCCAGATATTGCTGGACTGCAGCTTCTCCATCCCTTCTAAAACAAAAGTAGGAGAAGTGACTCCAGAGAGGAAGCAGCTTGTCAGTTTCACTTGACCAGTTGCTTGGATAGAAGGGAGCCACTTGTTGCTATAGTCCAGAGGTTTCCAAACTGTGGTCTGTTCAGGTGGTCTGCGGCATGCCCACGATAAATATTCATGTTGATTTTTAATTGTTGTGGTTTTGTTTTTGTTTCTTTTACTTCTTACACTGTTGTGTATTGTACTACAATTTGAATTCTGCGGGATGCAGATTGTAATACTATGAAATACAATGTAAGAAATGAAAGACTCAATTAAAAACCATACAGCATCTAGCACAGCAGATTACAGTTGGCACGACAGGCAGGGAAAAAAATCATTAAGCGGTCCACTGAGACCCTCAGCAATTTTCTTTTTTTTTTTTCAATAATTTTTATTCAGATTTTCATAAAACATACAAGACGAAATCATAAAACATTCAAAGACAAAAAACAAAATCAAAAATAGTTAAACAAAAAGAAAAAAAGAAAAAAAAAACAAAAATAAAAAATAAAGAGTAAAATATTGACTTCCCATTTGTCAAAGATCAAATCAGTTATAAGTCTATAATATATAACAATCCTGTCTCTTAAGTCATATTATAAAATCACTTTCCTCCAGTAGTTATCTTACTTAATCATCAAATCTCATAAACATTACTTTATTCTTTCCACAAAAAGTCAAAGAGAGGTTTCAATTCTTTAAGAAATATATCTATCAATTTTTTTTTCCAGATAAGCATATCGATTAATCCATCTCATTACTAATTATGATAATCTTATTGTCATAACCATAGTCAAAATAAACATTTCAATTAATCCATCACATCAGAATCTGTTAGGTTCAGTAATTTCAGTAGCCATTGTTCTATTATCCCTATTAGTTCCATTTTCCATCTTCCATCTTCAGTAGTCTTGTTAAGTCCAGTAATTTCAGTATCCAATCTTCCATTATCAGTATTCCATAATAATCTTGCTGTCAAAGCCATAGTCATATAGTAAGAGTCTGATGGGAATTACCTCTATCCCAAATATTTTCTTGCCATCCATTCTGAATAGGTTGCTGAAATACTGCTGTAAAATCATATCTCTGTTCTTTTTTTCAAAATACACTGGGTCATCTCTTGAAAGTTTTTCCATTGTCACATGGCTGCAGTTAATTCCATAGATTTTCTCTATATTGGGCTCCATCACGTCATTCCAGTCCAGAAGATTATCCATGCCATTGATAACTTTATCTCTAGAATCTTCATTAATTTCTTCAGAGATAACATTGAGTTCCAAACAATAGATTTTATTTCTAAAGTCCATAGACTCCAAATCTTGTTCCTGTTCCACGTTTGTTCCAATCTCCGGGATCTCCTCTCTCACAGGGACCCCTGTTCCAGTCTCCAGGGTCTCCTCTCTCACAGGGACCCCTGTTCCAGTCTCCAGGGTCTCCTCTCTCACAAGGACCCCTATGTCTTTAATCTCCTGTGTCTCCAAACAATAGATTTTGTTTCTAAAGTCCATAGACTCCAAATCTTTTTCCTGTTCCACGTTTGTTCCAATCTCCAGGGTCACCTCTCTCACAGGGACCCCTATATCTTTAATCTCCTGCTTCATTTTACTCAATTCAATTTTCAGCTCCTTACAACCCTGTCGCAGGTTTTGTTTCGTTATCTCAATCTCATCCATTATTTTCTGAAACATAGTTATTTCCAGATTCTCAGCCACTTTCTTAATTGCCATTTTAAAAGAAAAATATAGGAAAACCACTTCTTATTTCAGCAACAATTGGGTTAATACTCCAAACTTGGTGACATCACAGTATAAACAGAGCAGACAGCCTTATCTCTCCATGCTTAAGTAAACAAAATGCAGTTCCCAGGATCGAAACAATTAATGGCGGTCGTCAGGAAACAGATTCGTCAAAATAAAATAGACCAAAAAGAGAGTAGTCTCAGACAATATAATATTCTTCAAAATAAAAATCTGGAATAGAAATCCCTCTTCTGTGTATATCTTTAGAATGCAAATCCAGGACAGCTTTTTGCAACAAAAACAGAGATAAGCTATTAATTAGTGAGTAGCAGAGAGAAGTTATGGCTCCCCAGTGAGATGTCAAAAACCGATCAATCTGGCAAATCTCTTTTAAACAGCAACAATTTAAGTCAAGTAAAAGAAAAATATAGAAAGAAGGGTGCTTGCCTGTTAGTGCGTTCTCTCTTAGAAGATAAGATGAACGTTCGCTTTATCAGATAGAGCTTGTTGTTGAAAATCCGTCCCACCTTCGTCGGCTGGACCTCGTCCCATAAATTAATGAGATCTGGTCGTCCCAACAAAAATAGGCTTTGAGGTTAATCTCTTCGTTTCTCCCTACCCGGGAGAAGTTTAATCAGTCAAAAAAAAAAAAATCTGACTGATATATCTGAATAAGCTTCTTTTGAGGCAGGAGCCCGTCTCAAAAGCAGGCACAGGCTAAGTCACCCTTCCCGGAAGTCAGACCCTCAGCAATTTTCAAGTGGTCCCGGGGGGGGGGAATGCTTGGGAACCACTGCTGTAGTCCATTTTGCTTGCTGTGTGTCAAGGCTTTGCTATTACAATTTCCCCTCTTACCTGCTCTTGAGAATTTTGTACATACCTTGCTACGGCTATGTCCACAGTTACTAGCCTATCCCATTTCCTTCTCGTGTTGCTGGGATAGCCAACATGGCATCCAGATGTTGCTGGACTCCTTATCAGCCCCAGCCAGCATGTGGAACAGCAAGATCAACTTGCCTCCCCCTAAAGCCAACCCCTGTTTCAATGTGTGTCATTGTTCTGAGTGAGAATTGTGATTTATAGGAGCAGGGAGACTATCATCACCACTCTCTTGAAGAGGGACGTCTCTGCATCCACAGCGATGGAAAGATTAAATCCAGAGATTGGGCATATGGTAGACTGGTAATACTTTTGATTGTTATGTGGGCGATGTGAAGTAGATTGGCAAGGATTTCTGACTCCCAATTTTAAGAGTGACAACAACAAAAATGTCCCCCATAAGATACTGAGTTGAATGAATCTGGGAGTTGGGATAATCAGAAGTGGGATTTTTGTGTGGAAGGGTTTGTGAACTCTCTTCAGTTCCAGTACTCAAATTCCTTAATATCAGAGGATTCTTGAATTTAAATGTGTGTCTTTTTGCATTTGGGTTCCAGTTGATGGATTGCAGAGTTCTATTAAAAAATGAAGTAGGTTCCACGTGTCTGAATGCTGCCCTTCTTTGATTGAGTCACCCTAAGGTAGAAACATGGCAATGTTACCTGCTCACTAGGCAGATTGGAAACTGGGTAGGCCAGTGCAGTGAATCTTGCAGAAAGGCTCATGGTGAGGCTCTGCTTATTCAATTCTCCTGCATGAAATAATTTATCTTGTGTGGCATTTTAGTGTGCCCTGACACATGGCTTGGGAATTGCTGTGTTAGTAGCTAGCCACATGGCAATGATAATGTCAAGCCAAAACCGAGCATGCTGTATTGCAATCTTTGGGGCTAAAAATGCCATCACCGTCCTTGTGGGGCTGCGAGGTGGAAAAAAAAGGATTATTGGAATTCTTAATTGCCTTGTGCAAGCCTTCTGGTGAATACAATTTAGTTTACCATTTTTTAAATATTAGATGATTACATGTTTTTTACCCAATTCCAGACTTTTTTGCCTTTGTTCAAAGCATGCTCAGAGAGGTGGTTGTGCCTCTGCAGGGGTGTGTGTGTGTGTGTGTGTGTGTGTACACACACACATCCATATGCTCTGCAGCACAGCTGCACTACTGCCACCATCCAGGCACCCAAACAAAAGAGGCAGCGATAGCCTGGTTGATGGCAGTAAACAGAAAGGTGAGGTGCTCATGTGTTCAGAGCGAAGCTTGCTGTAATTTCAGGTTACCCTGCCATTTATCTTGGGTAAACAGGAGCTGCCACAGCAGTCCTCTGATGCGGAGTATTCAGTAGGACAAAGCTGGGAGGGATTTAAGCCAGCTTCTTTCCTTCTGAAGTGTGTAATAATGAATTGGGGGGGGGGACTGTAGTTCAACTGTTTTGTATTGGAGGCTACCTGAGCAACTGTATCCTAACTGGATAGATTTTCATTAAAAAAGGCAGAGCATTTCTTGGCTGTCACTTTTTCCCCTTTGGATCTCTTGGATATTCAGGTAGGTGCCGGTTTATGCCCTTTGTGCTAAAACAGTTGCACTTTCGTAACCCATTGCAAAGGAAGAGGGCGTATTGCAATAAATGAAAGGAAATGGACTGCCTTCAAGTCGATTCCGACTTATGGGCGACCCTATGAATAGGGTTTTCATGGTAAGCAGTATTCAGAGGGAGTTTACCATTGCCTCCCTCTGAGGCTGAGAGGCAGTGACTGGCCCAAGGTCACTGAGCTTCGTGGCTGTGTGGGGATTTGAACCCTGGTCTCCCAGATCGTAGTCCAACACCTTAACCACTACACCAATAAATAGCAATTGCTAAATAGCCTCTTGCACAATAAATCTGCTTCCCCCACCCCCAATTTTCAAGAGGTTTTTTTTTTTTTGCAGTACGAAAAGCGACGGAAAGCCACAGTGGCAGGTGCAGGATGACAGCGATGACATGCAATCTGCACAAATTTTGTGAAAATATATTTGGGGAAGGACTATGATTCAGGAGTAGAGCATCTGCTTTGCGTAGACAAAGTCCTAGATTCAGTTTGTTTAAAATGTGCGAGGGTGGGGTGTGGATGGATGATAGCCCGTGTTGAAGGTTACACGTAGATTTCCTTCTTTAATAGTGGAGGGGGAGTCCTTTTTGTGACGCTGTGACCTCCCCCCCTCACATCTTCCCGTCCCCATTCTGAATAACCTCTTGCAGATAACACATTCTTGCCCGCTGTTAATGTGTAACTTCACCTCTATTTCACCCTGCTGATGCCTTCCTTCTCTTTGGAGACCCTTCTCAAATGCCTTTCCACAATAAGGCCTCTGCTTCCCATCTGTTGGACTGTGTTTACACTCTCAAGAAACTCAGGGATCCTAGCATTTCAGATACTGGGCATCCTGTGTCATTACCTTTGTGTCTCACCTAGACATGTGTAGAAGGGCTCAGCTGATCTAGGTGTGGCCAGACCATTGGTCTATCTAGCTCAGTATTGCCTACACTGACTGGCAGCAGGTGTCCAGAATTCCAGGCTGGGTGCGTTCCCAGCCCTACCTAGGGGAACCCGAGACCTTCTGCATACAAAGCAAATTCTCTGTTCCTGAGCTACAGCCCCTCCCCAGTTAAGTCTACAACTGCTGCCACCACTGCTGAATTGTGGCTGGATAGTTTTGCCTCTAGTGTAGGGGGGGAAGATGAGGGTTGCCAAGCTGCATATATACCTGTGGCAGTTCTCTAATACTTTGGACTAGACTAGACCTAGGGCACACATACAAAAATACTGGTTATTAGTACATTCCTGTACTAATAAATGGCTTTGTTGCCCCATGTACAAAATTGGTGACAACACCAGTGTTTGGATGATCATATCTCGACTTACTATACAAAAAGATGAACAAGCCTTTTATCCCTGCACACAGCCTCTTTATTTGAGCCACAATTAAGCCGTGAAGTCTTTAAACATAGTTTCCTGATTTGTTCTGGGGGTTGTAAACCATCATTTCCTGGTTTGGATGATGCAGGAGTCTCTGATTGACCATAGTTTCCTGTATTACATTCAGATGTGCTGCAAAAGGTGAAGAGTCGTCATGCATGGGGAAAAGGTTTGTTCATATCGGCTTATTAAGGCAAAATATGGTCATCTGAATATGGCTACAGTCAATAATTTTGTAAAAGATGCTGTAGTCATTTAATAAAAGAAGGTAATGATAAAAAGCGATCTCTTTTGACAAGTTGTGTTCCAAGTCCAGAGTTCTTGGTGGCCTGGTTTGGGCAATCATCTTGTCTCCCGTCAATATTGCTCTCTAGTTTCTGGGGCTTTCATTGCTTCTGTGCCAGCAACAGTTAGAGGTACAAGTAACTGGTTTTGAGGCTCCAGACAGGGCCTTTTTTGTGGTGATGCTGTGACTCTGGAATGCTTCCCCAGTTTTGAAATCTGGCGAGCAAATCTGTGGGTCATTTTGGCTGGAAATTGAAGACACACTTTAATCATGTTTAATCATGTTTAATTACATTTATGTCCCATCTTTGGAGCCCAGTGCAGCATATGCGGTTCTCTGCCTCCCCATTTCATAATAACCCTCTAAAGTAACTTATGCTGCGAGGCAGTGACTGACTCAAGATCACCCACTGAGTTTCATGGCTGAGTGAGTATTTGAACCCTAGTCTCCCAGGTCCTAGTCCAACACTCTCAGCTTTTAATGTTTAACGCATAGTTTTATTGCAGCCAGTTTTAATGTGTAACACATTTTAACTCTTGCTGTTTTTAGTTTTAATTGTTAGTGTTGCTTTTTGTAATTGTACAATTGTTGTTATGTGCCTTCAAGTCAATTACGACTTATGGCGACCCTATGAATCAGTAACCTCCAAGAGCATCTGTTATAAGCCACCCTGTTCAGATCTTGTAAGTTCAGGTCTGCTGCTTCCTTTATGGAATCAATCCATCTCTTGTTTGGCCTTCCTTTTTCAACTCCTTCTGTTTTTCCCAGCACTATTCTCTTATCTGCTTTTTTCAATGTCCAATTTTCACCTCCATACATACAGATCGGGAATACCATGGTCTGAATGATCCTGACTTTAGTGTTCAGTGATGCATCTTTGCATTTGAGGATCTTTTCTAGTTCTCTCATAGCTGCCCTCCCCAGTCCTAGCCTTCTTCTAATTTCTTGACTATTGTCTCCCTTTTGGTTAATGACTGTGCCAAGGTATTGATAATCCTTGACAAGTTCAATGTCCTCATTGTCAACTGTAAAGTTGCATAAATCTTCTGTTGTCATTACTTTAGTCTTTTTGACGTTCAGCTGTAGTCCTGCTTTTGTGCTTTCCTCTTTAACTTTCATCAGCATTCGTTTCAAATCATTACTGGCTTCTGCTAGTAGTATGGTATTGTCTGTTTATCTGAAATTATTGATATTTCTCCCTCCAATTTTCACACCTCCTTCCTTTTGGTCCAATCCCAATTTTCATATGTTCTGCATATAGATTAAACAAATAGGGTGATAAAATACACCCCTGTCTCACTCCCTTTCCGATTGGGAACCAATCGGTTTCTCCATATTCTGTCGTTAAATTGTACAATTATTGATTATTACATGGTTTTGTGATTCTGCTGTACACTGCTCTGGATACTTTTGATTAGGATACTGGATAGGTTTGATTAGAAAAGTAGGATAAAGATCTTTTTAATGATTTGGGAAGCTGTATGTGTACACACACATTATGAGATGATGTGGGCTAGCATCTCTGCCCTTCATTACTACAATACATTCGGTGTAAAGAACACAGCCTATCCTTGGGTTAGTTTCTGAAACTCTCAGGCTAAGATGCTTTGCTGGCTGGAAATTAGAGTAGCAGAAGGCCCTCTATTTGGCATTTTAATTTTTCTCTATGTTAATGAAGTGTTAAGGTTAGTTTACATTATGATAAATATAATTATTGGCGCTGTGGCTCTGTGCCTAAGCAGCCCTGAAAAAAAAGACCACATACACTGAACATGAAATGTCTCTAATGGCATCATAATGATATTGTATAAATGTTACAGAGTTTTTAAAAAATTTGTAACAGTATCTGTAATAAATAATGCTCTTCATTTACCAGGGAACACCCGTTGTTGGACATTTTGTGTACATAACAACAAAACAATTGGAAATTGCTTCCTCTTTCAGATTGTTTATTTTCTTTCAGCCACTTTGAATAGAAAGGCGTTTGCAGAAAATATCGGAATTTGCTGGTGCAGATGTGCCTGCAGAGGCCTTGCCTGGTGCCTGCCAGGCCCTCTCTCCCTCCCGTCCCCGTGCTGAATTCAAACATTCTGTTGTAGCCAGTAGAATAGGTTGTGGGAGATATACATGGTTGTGATCTCCGTGTGCGTGTTGCCCAGAACAGTTTCTCCAGTTTGCAAATGTACCCACAGGCTCAGAAAGGTTGGCACCCTCCGGCTCAAAAAGGTTGGCACCCTCCTAGGGCTCTGAATACTGGGGATTGAAGCTGAGACCTTCTGCGTGCAAAGGCAGTCTTGTGCCACACTGAGCTTCCACTCCCTTTGTTCATCCTTTTGCATGGGTGCGAATGGCTGTGGGTGCATGTGGCGGTGATCCTTTGAGGTGAAGGGGCTATGCTTTGGAAATGGGTGAGGAGCTTTTTTTGGGGGGGGGGACCAGATAATAATAATAATAATAATAATAATTTAAAAAAATTTAATTTATGTGTCGCCTATCTGGCCGATGGCCACTCTAGGCGACGTACATGTAAACAGTTAAAACCATACAGTAAAATACAATAATATAATATATGAACAGTACAGCGATACAGGGGCGATAACAATACTAGTGCAGGGTAGGAGGCATTTCAATCATAAAAGTTAACCCTCCCCGGAAATCCCAAAGACCTGTTGAAAGAGCCAGGTCTTTAAGGCTTTACGGAATACATTTAGGGAAGAGGCGTGCCGTAGATCTTGTGGGAGGGAGTTCCAAAGGGTGGGGGCCGCCACTGAGAAAGCCCTCTCTCTAGTTCCCGCCAATCTAGCTGTTTTTGTCGGCGGGATTGAGAGAAGGCCCTGTGTGGCTGATCTTGTCGGGCGGCATAATTGGTGGCGTTGAAGGCGCTCCTTTAGATAAACGGGGCCGAGACCGTATAGGGATTTAAAGGTTAATATCAACACCTTGAATCGGGCCTGGAAAACAACTGGAAGCCAGTGTAGATCGAATAACACTGGTGTGATGTGATCTCGGCGGCGACTATTCGTAAGTAGTCGAGCCGCCGCGTTTTGTATAAGTTGTAGTTTCCGGACCGTTTTCAAGGGTAACCCCACATAGAGCGCATTACAGTAATCTAATCGAGAGGTGACCAGGGCGTGTACTATCAGTGGGAGCTGATGAACAGGAAGGTAGGGTTGCAGCCTTCGTATGAGGTGTAGTTGATACCAGGCTGCCCGGCTCACAGCCGAAATCTGAGCCTCCATGGACAGCCTGGAATCAAGTACAACCCCGAGGCTGCGGACCTGGTCCTTCAGGGGTAAACTCACCCCATTGAACTTCAGGTCAACATCTCCCAACCTTCTTTTATCCCCCACGAGTAGCACCTCGGTCTTATCGGGGTTCAACTTCAGCCTGTTCAGCCTCCAGTTGCCGTGTCTCATATGAAGTAAACATTGGTTGGTTTGGGTTTTGGGCAGTGCTCCTTGAACCAGTGGGAACCTTTGACAAAGTGTTTGCTCTCAGCTGTAACCATCCTTGCAGGGTGATGGTAGGGGTAACACATGGTTCTGGGCTCCTTGGAGGACGTGAGATGCAAACATCTCACCTCCCTGCCCTCCTCCCACCCCCAAGGAATTAAAGATCTCTGAACTGTTTGCACATGACACATTACCCCTGTGGCGTTTGAAATGAATATATGCTTAATTTGCATATGTAGCACCCACCCTCCTGCCCTTCTGCCTACACCTTTTTCTGTGCATGATGATTAGCTTCATTTAATTAACTCACGAAGCTTCTAATTAAATAGGGTTTTCTATTATAGGGATGTTAATTCTCCTCCTCCTTGCCCCCCCTCCTCTGGCATATGAATGGAGTAAAGATATCGCTGCCCATGTAGAGATGTATCATAAGAAAATTATTATTTTTGATAATTTTAGAGCCAAGGAATTATAGTTGTAACACACGATGCGGGCTGCCCTGTTAAAATGAACACACTGGGCAAGGCTTGGCCCAATATATTTTGGTCCTTGGGGTAGAAAGTCTATATGGCATCCCCCCCAGCCCACCCCTTGCACACACACAGTCCTGATTTTATGATGAGTCTGTGCAAGAGGAGGGCCGGAATCTCTTCTCGATCGTCCCAGAGTGCAGGACACGGAATAATGGGCTCAAGTTGCAGGAAGCCAGATTTCAACTAGACATCAGGAAAAACTTCCTAACTGTTAGAGCCATACGACAATGGAACCAATTACCTAGAGAGGTAGTGGGCTCTCCGACACTGGAGGCATTCAAGAGGCAGCTGGACAGCCATCTGTGGGGAATGCTTTGATTTGGATTCCTGCATTGAGCAGAGAGTTGGACTCAATGGCCTTGTAGGCCCCTTCCAACTCTACTATTCTATGATTCTATAAGAGCACGATAGCAGTTCATAGGAACGTAGGAAACTTCCTTATATTGAGCAAGACCATTGTCCCACCTAGCTTGGTATTGCCTATGCTAACTGGCAGTGGCTCTTGTAGGGTTTCAGAGCAGCGCTACCCGCAGATTGAACCTGTGACCTTCTGCATGCAAAGCAGGTGTTCTGCCACTGAGCGATGGCCCTTGGCAAATGTTTATTTATTTCTCACGCTTATATCCCACCTTTCCCCCAAGGACCTGAAGGTGGCATACATGGTTGTCCTCCCTCTCCATTTTATCCTCTCAGCAACCCTGTGAGGTTGGTTAGGCTGAGAGACTGCAACTGGCCCAAGGTGACCCAGTGAGCATTGTGGCTGTGTGGGGATTTGAACTTTGACCACCCAGGCACTAATCTGACCCTCTAGCCACTACACCACAGTGGCTCTCCAGTTGCAAGGAACTACTACTACTGAATCAGGCCATTGCTCTGTCGAGCTTTGTATTGCCTGCTCTGACTGGCAGCACTCTCTAAGGTTTCAGGCAGGGAATGTTCTGAGCCTTACCTGGAGATAGGTAGGGGACCTGGGACCTTCTGCTTCTCTACCACTGAGCTACAGCCCTTCAATGAGGCTTGCATAGTGATTTTGTATGGTTGATGGTGCTGGATGGATCAGGACAGTCTCCTATCCTGCTACTTTTTAGTAGTGCCCAAAGTCTGAGTTTCTAAATGCACAGGCACAGCATGGTTTGGAGGTGCTTTGATTGCTTGCTGCTCCCAGTTTGGACAAGGTGGTGGGCAGTCGTCAGGTTTCTAGCTCTGTCTAATAACCTCAAGATCAACAGACTGGAACCAGGTGTAAACATAGTCTTAGAGTTAAAGACCAGGATGCCTCAGACAACGTGATCAATCTAGGAATTTGCTTTCAGTACCAGAATTGGGCTTTCAGTCTTGTGCACACAGATCTGCAACTAGTTTTCCTTCCAGGCTTTCTTCATCTCAGCAGCCCAATTTAGAAGTTAAAAAGCTGTCTTTTGTTGCTGTTTAAACAATTGGTAGTCAGAATCCTTGCTGATCTACTGAAATCAACCAGCGATCTGTCAATAGATTCCAGCCTACCTTCTGCTTACCACCCGCTGTAGGGCCCTCTGGAGCTAGAGGGAGAACGGTGTGAAGTGGGCACTGAACTGGTTCAGATGTCTTGACCTCAGTCTTGCAGACAGTGATTTATTGGACTGAGAGTAAGCACTGTGCTTATGTACTCCCTTGAAAATGTACCACTTGAAAATGGCTGAGGGTTTTGGTGGAGCACTTAATTATTTTTTTTCCTGCCTGTTGTAGCAATTGTAATGCTCTGTGGTTTTATAGCACAGTGGGGAGGAGAGCCCGGCTGGGAGTCCAGAGTCTGTGAGTTCAAATCCCCGCTCGTGTCTCCTGGGTGTCAAGGGCCAGCTAAAGATCACCCCCATGGTGAGTGGCTCAGGGGTTACGTGCCCTGCCACCTGTGCAGCCGTGGGCAAGCTGCATAGTCCCAAGGAGCCCAGTTGCCCCCAGCTGGCAGTTGCGGACAAGGAAGGGGCTGGCTTGTGCAGCTGTGGCAAGCTGAGCAGGCCCTGGCCACCTGGGGAGGACTAGCCTCAGAGGGAGGCAATGGTCAACCCCCTCTGAATACTGCTTACTGTGAAATCCCTATTCATAGCATCGCCATAAGTTGGGATCGACTGGAAGGCAGTCCATTTTAATAGTGTTTTTATTGCGTCTTCTAGGACAGTTGAACAAAATCTCTGGCGGGAAAGCAAGGCACGCCCCTGCTTTTCATTGGGGAAGTCCTGGCTTTCTTTGTAAAACGCAATTCCGCCTTAACACTTGCATAGCCTTATAATATCTTTGGTTATTTTGCCTTGCTTTGCATGCCAAAGGGAAAAGGTCAAAAAGGCTGTGTACCTTAGGTGAAGGGAAGGTGGGTCAAATGCTCCTGATCTATCCATGAGGATTTGTGTCACTTAGTTCATTAAATAAATTGGGAGTCGAATGTGGCTCCAGTGGTGATCACAGGATGATTGTATGGAAACACTCAAAGGAAGAAGTGAAGCAGTTTGAGTATCTTTTGCAGAGACTTGGGCAGCAAAATGTGTTTCTGAGAACATAGAAATTAAAAAACTTGGACCGCTTTACTCCTTGATGAAAAGTATCTAGTGTTTAAAATATATTACTTAGTAATTACCCTTCCCCCCCCCCCAAAAAAAGAAAAAAGCTGATAAGAGAAAAATCAGCTCCTTTGAAATGTGGTGCTAGAGGAGAGCTTTGCGCATACCATAGACTGCGAAAAAGACAGATAATTGGGTGTTAGAACAAATTAAACCAGAACTGTCACTAGAAGCTAAAATGATGAAATTGAGGTTATCATACTTTGGACACATAATGAGAAGACATGATTCATTAGAAAGGATAATAATGCTGGGAAAAACAGAAGGGAGTAGAAAAAGAGGAAGGCCAAACAAGAGATGGGTTGATTCCATAAAGGAAGCCACAGACCCGAACTTACAAGATCTGAACAGGGTGGCTCATGATAGTTGCAATTGGAGGTCGCTGATTTATAGGTCGCCATAAGTCGTAATCGACTTGAAGGCACATAACAACAAGTAATAAATAAATAAATAAATAATTACCCCCCCCCCCAAAAAAGGATCTGTTTGCTAAGCAAGGCATGCAACCAGTGTAGTGGTGGTTGTACTTTCTTACATCCAAACTGGGAAGTATACAAGTGTTAATAATGGAGACTGGTGGAGACTGGTCTATTAGGGCAAATGAGGCACTGTCCCACCAACCTCAGTCTGTCCTGAGCCAGCCTCCACCTGTCTGGCTTTTAGCTTACAACCAGTTGAGTGGGTGGTTCTGGCTATCTGCCTCCTCTTTAGTGTCAGTACTGCCTTAGTGCAACTTGAAACGGGCAAGGCTGGCCCCCTTCTTGTGAATGTACAGGGTCGAGGGTTCTTGCTTTCTCCCCTCACTTGTATCTACTCAGAGTCCTTATATGTTAGATGTTAGCTCACCTAAGCTTGCAGGTTTCTAACAACAGTCATCTGCGTAGGTGGAAGTAAACAAGTAAAAGTCAACAATGTTTACGTTATTCTTGGACAAGGGCAGTTTTTACAAGTCTTGTATTAAATCGAATGCAGCAGCTGGTTGCATGTCACCTTTATCCTTGTAGCTTGGGCATGTTGGAGTCCTCCATGAAGCTTCCCTAACACCCTGCTGGCGTTTTGAGGTGTCACAAACTAGAATACTGGTGTGGGAGGCAAATCCAGTGGCTAGATTTAAGACTGGCTTTGCCAGCATTGATCTGCAGCTTTGTGCCAAAAAGCTGCACACAGCTTTTTTTTGCCACTGCAGATCAGAGGTGAGCAACCTGTGCCACCTCTTTTGGAAATAATTCATTGCTGAAGGTAGAGTTAATTTGCATGCTTTTTTACATGTTGAATTTCCAAATCATAGTGTCTGTGGCTGCAACTGGCAAACAAATTTGCCTTGAAATGTGAACATATTAGACTCTTCTCAGAATCTTTCACACATGGGTCACAAAATCATGAACAATTTTCAGTGTGTCCCGTTTTGTTTTGAAATGCACTTCTAGAGCCATGAGAACTAGCAACTTGAAAGAAGTTGTACCCCTTTCTCAGCAGCGCGACTTCTCTTCCTTCTGTTCTAGAAACACTGTGTTCAGTGTTGTGAAGGAGAGAAACAGCTGAGTGACTTTTTTTGCTGTTAAGGGCTACAATAGTTGGAATAAAATCTGTCTCTTAATTTTACCTGGCTTAATTAGCTTCTTTTGAGCAAAGACTGTGACCCTGTACTCTCCCACACACCAGCCTTGGGTCATCAGCAGCTGCAACAGCAGTCAAAAGATTGCATTGAACTCCTGCATTTGCTCTTTATTTTATTTTTTCCATATAGACCTTACTTTCCCAGTGGAAAGTTTCCAGCCTCAAGCTCTACCTTGATCTACAATAGGTTTATTTCAATCCTCACTTAGCCTGTTCTAGACACAGTGACCAGAACATGTTGTCACTCCAGTTTTATGAACTGCCCACCATTTCCATAGTAACTGCAAATTGGTTTTAGACTACTTTTTAAATTGCCAAGAAAGTTACCTTTTCTCTCCCCCCCCCCCAAGCTTCCCCTTAATTTGGGGCAGTCTTTGAAACGGGGTGGCCTTTTAAGCAGCTTGTGTTTAGTGGCTTTGAGTGAAGCTGGTCCTTTTAATGGCTTGCCACTTCTTGGGGCTATGTGTGGGGGCTTTAGGAAGGATTAAGAAGTGTTGTCGGGACAGAGATTCCAGGAATTCCTTCAACTTGGCTCCTCTTAATCCCCCATGTTACCTTACCTTCTGGGTAGCTGGTTGCAGAAATCTGCTAGTGAAGTTGAAAATTTACAAATTAAGAAAAAAATCCTAAAATGATAAAACCAAGCAAGAGCCATCTGCCTTTTAAATTGCAGAGCTGTCCAGCTGTTTTTCCCCTTGGGAACATTTATTAGGAGTTAGCTTTCACTGGAGAGATTAAAGTGGAAGGTGTGAGTCAGAAGATGATTTGAAATGGATATACTGGTCATGGTTCACACCCTGGAATTGGTTCAGTTCAGCAAAATGGAGTGTGTGCACACATTCACTCCAATTCCACAGGGGTTTCAAAAGTGTAAAATGCAGCATTGGGCACAAGGTTGAAGTGTCTAAACTCTTTTTTTCAATTAAAGTTTCTAGTCCTTAGTTTCAGATAGACTTGGAAGAGTGACAGCAGAGCCTGGTCAGTCTTGGAAGCTAAACGAACTGCTGCAATTCCCCCCCCCGGGGGGGGAATGTTTTCAGCATTGGATATTGGCCCTTATGGAGCTTTGTACCAAGTTTTCTAGGTATCTTTAGGATGAATCTACCCTCCCCCCCAAAAAAAATCATTGTTGTTTTGGAGATAATGAAAGGAGAAGAGGATTTAGAATTAAAATTCATTGTGCTGCTTGGTGTGTGCTATACATAGTCATGAAATAGTGCAGTTTGTTCAGGGACAGCTTTGCTACCTGAAAATAGAAAGTAATCCAAGAGAGAAGGTGCCGAGCCATACAAATCTTGCAAATAAAGCAATCTTGTCTGGGGATTGCAGGTGGACCTGTCATGCATTGGAAAGCCCCCCAAATCCCCCTTCAACAAAACATATAACAAAACCCCATCTTCCTCCTGTTGTGATCAAAGTTAGGTAGCGAAATATGCTACTTATAGGTGGTTCCGTAACATTTTCCTTTTTGTATGTGTGAGTATGATTCAAAGCAGGGCTGGCACCTGACTGCAATGGGCCCTTGGGCACCAGATGGCAGGGGCTTTTGAAAGCAGCAGTAGCAGCAGCAGCAGCAGCAACGGGAACGGGACAGTACTACCACTGTTGTCGCTGGGGGGTTAAATAGGCCTGGCTGTGCCAGTGGATAAGTGCACTGTGTGAGCGTGCCTGCCATCACCTAAGATGGTGGGGGTGGTGTTGACACCCCCTTTGCCATCTTGGGGTGATGGCAAGCATGCAGGAAGTTCTGTGGCCAGCCTGTGTCAGTGGAGGAGGGGTCTTGCCTTGCTGGGTGGCTCCTGCTCTGCAATCTACACCAGCATTGGGGCATGAGGCGCATGCTCCGTGACCCAATACTAGTGCACATTGCAGAGCGGGACCTACATCTTCCCAGCCCCAGCACCAGAGGCCCCTCTCAGCGCCAGGGGCCCTTGTCCAGTGCCCAACCTGGCTGCCTGCTGCCGCCGGGCTTGAGAGTTCTCTTGTGTTTTCTCCTTCCGTCAAAGGGAACACTGCTGATTTCCAACGAGACACAACTTTTCTCTGCATTTTTCAGTTTTGGCAGCTAGCGGTGAAAAAAACAAGAACACAAATTTGGCATTGAAAACGGTTGCGTTTGATTTATTTGCAGCTTGCAGAGGCTGGTGTGTGTTTTGAAATTGTGAATCGTTTTTGTTTTGCTGCCCACGAGACTCCCACTGCCCCTGTCAAAAGGAAGGATGTGTGAACTATCTCCAGCTTCTTCTGGCTCCAGGAGAAGGGCCAGCACTATTTAGTGCCTTGAGACAGGCTTTGATTCTCACGGTGTACATTTGTTCCACAATCATTCCTCTGGCCAAACAGGTTTGGCAGGATCAACATCACAGAAACCTGCCAAACGTCTACACCAGAAGGGAAAAAAGTGAAGCGACCATACACACCACAAACAACAATGGCTGTTTTTTTCAAACCACCTTCTGCTCTCTGAAAGGCCTTGTCGCCAGCCAGATTTCCTGCCTCTAAGCACAGAAAGGGAGAAAGGGAAGGCACAAGGATACCACTGCTCTTTGTTGCAATAATTTGCCTAAGCCCCCTAGATCCCAGGAGTCACCAACATTTTTTAGGGCCATGGGTACATTTGCAAACTGGATAACCTGTTGTGCCCTCCAACACCCCACAAGCTATTTTATTGCTATATAGTAGAATGTTTCTTTCAAGCCTAATTTCAGTGGGGGGAATGGGACCCTGTGGACGTCAGGGTGTGTGCTTGTGCGCCCAGGCACCATATAGGCTTTAGACCAGGCATCTACAACCTTTTTGGTCCTGGGGGTGCATGTGGAAATCCAAGTAACTGTCATGGACAGCAATATGTTTTAATTGATTGTTTTTAACCGTTTTAGTCATAACTTTAATGTTTTTTGTAAACTGTTTAGAGGTCTTTACATTCAAGCGGTATATAATTGCTAAATAAGTAAACCCAGAGACTTGGAAAGAACAGGCTTAAGGTAAAACTATAATCAATGATGAATTACATAAAAATGAAATTTTGATGTTACATGGGGTAAAATGTACACTACAAGTAAGGAAAGCCATTCATTATCTCACTTATGGGCCACTGCCAATTAAAAATAAGTGCTCCTAAAAAACAAATAAATAAGCAAGCACTGGCCAGATGTGTTTCAACATTTAGTCTTCTTCATTGGCCAAATATTTATCATCCTTGTGCGTCATTATAAAACATCATGGCCAGAATTCCACTGTAGACATTCAGATAACTTCCAAAGATCAGTATTCCCCTCACAGAGCTACAATTTCCAAAGTGGTTTATCAGTCAATCCCCTCTTTCCAGGGAAGTCTGGGAATTGTCACTCTCTGCAAGAGCTCAAGGTGGCGTATATTGTTCTCCCATGTCTGCATTTTGTCTTCACAACTACCCTGTGAGGTAGAGCGAGAGGCACTGACTGATCAAGGTCACCTATAAGCTTCACAGCCGAGTAGGGATTTGAGCGCTGGCCTCTCAGGTCCTAGTCTGACACTAGTCTGACACTCCGATCCATTACACCCCACTGGCTCTCAAGTCCCATTAAGGCGCTAGACATTTAAAGTGGTATCATACCACTTTAAACAGTCATGGCTTCCCCCAAAGAATCCTGGGAACTGTAGTTTGTTAAGGATGCTGAGAGTTGTTAGGAGACCTCTCTTCCCCTCTCAGAGCTACAGTTCCCAGATTTCCTTGGAAGGGGGATTGATTATTAAACCACTTTGGGAATTGTAGCTCTGTGAGGGAAATAGGGGATCTCCTAACAGCTCTCAGCACCCTTAAAAAAACCACAGTTCCCAGGATTTTTTGGGGGAGGCCATGACGGTTAAAGTGGTGTGATACTCCTTGAAATGTGAGGTGCAGATATGGCCTTGGAATTAGAGGATTGAGGCGCAAAGAGGCAGGGGCTGTCACAGCTACTGTGCAGCTTCCTGTTGTGTCAGGAGACACAAAGGTCTCTGTTGACAGTGAGAGTTTGCAACTTGAGCCGTAAGGAGAGCATTCACTGTGAACTGCTCAGGATTTTTGATCTGTCGCTTCATCTCCCCCAGCTCTTAAATCCAGGTTTGTTTATCAGATTATTTCTGTTCTTTTTGTGGCTAAGGCCTGTTTTCTCTGCTTTGCATTCCTGGTGGGCATGTGAGTTTCTAACAGACATGGTTTATTTTGCTTTTTTTAAAAACTGTGATTAATTTAATTTGGATATGGTCTTTTGGTTAGAATGTAAGGCCAGATCTGGTTTTGGAGCATGACCGTTATGAATTTGGGCCCACTTAAGAAGCCCCCCTCTTGATCTGTGTGACGCCCTTCCCTGGCTCTCCCTGTCAGGTTCCTACCTGCTCGTGGTTACTGCCTGTCACTAGGCACCACCAGGGACTCCACCAGTCCGGACTGTCCTTTTTAATGGTTTCTCTCCCCGCTCTAGCACAGATCTCAACAGATCCCCCTGCTAGGCAGCACCACCAGTCACGTCCTATAACCAGTATTTCCAGAGACTCTGCCTGAGTCTCTCTATCAGGTTACCTCTGTGACTGCGTGCTCAAGCTGTCCCACTCCCTTTGTATCAATGCAGATAATTCTGGTTTGCTCTGAATACTTGTGGTGTTATATTCTCCCCTTCACTGCTGCCACCATTTGTTACAGTTTCCCTTCAGCCTTGGTCATTACCTTACCCTCCCTTCTGGTCTGTGAAACCCCAGCCAAGGATCAGGCCTTTGGTAAACCAAATATATTTATTAAATAACAAAGATAACAAGATTTCTTCATAAAGGCACTTAAGCATATGGTTACATCTATTCCTGAGGTACTGGTCTTAGTATTAATCCGAACTCCACACTCTCCACCCAATCTCCTCTCAAAAACCCACCAAAACAACCCACTTCACGCTCACCGTCCACACAGATTTAACTGTCATCCTTCCATTTATACTGTCAGCCATTCTCAACACTCAGCCAATCACCCAGCATTCTACTGCCCATTCAATCCCCCCTCCTCTTTCATTCCACTTACCATGTATCTCCTATACAAACAGCACTTACCATATATACACTAATACAGGAACATCACAATCTGCACCCCCATTTTTGTGGGCCAGAATTGGAAATCTACTCTGTGGTTGATAAACATGTTTTTGGCTTATGAGAGTTAGAGGTCTTCGTTTAAATTTCATCTCACTGCAAAAGAGTCATAGTGGGTAGTCACTCTCTTGACCTCAGTCGTTGCAGCTGTAAGATGGACAGGGCAGTCCTACATCACATGTCTGTTAGGGAAATGAATGAAATAAGCCTGAGAGAGTACTTCTCACATTGCGGTCTCAGACCACTGGTGGCATCTGCATCTTGCTTCACTGGTTGTTGAGCTACCCTGAGTGCTTCTAGAGTAGAAGGCAGGTCTGTGGAGTCGGAGTCATGGAGTCAGAGTCAGAGTCGGAAGCAATTTTGGGTGGAGTGGAGTCAGAGTCAGTAGAAATGTACCGACTCCGGCTTCAAAATAAATTTTGATTGACAAATTTTTTAAAATACAGTAGGGCCCTACTTACCGGCGCTTTGCATTCTGGCGTTCCGCTAATGTGGCAGTGGGAAATTCCCCTTTTTAAAGCCGATTTTGCGGCATTTTGGCATCATTTTTGCACGACGGCCCCATTATAGTCTATGGGTTCCGCTTTACGGCGGGGCCCTGGTCCCTAACCCGCCGTATAAGCGGGGCCCTACTGTATACATTCAAAATGTCAAAGAAGCTTCCCATGAAGTCAGCTGTAGTAGAGCACTTCACCATAACTCAAGATGGAAACCATTTTGTATGACACAGGACCCAGATGAAGACAAATGCTGTGATGCCAAGATCAGCGCATATTCAGGCAGTGCTAAAAATGCTCCTATGAGAGCTTCCAATTTAAAAAGACATTTATAGCCCTTTCCAGGGCTGTGGAGTTGGAAGCAATTCTGGGTGGAGTTGGAGTCGGACAGTAGAAAAATAGAGGAGTCAGAGTTGGAGTCGAAGGTTTGGCGTACAGTAGAAGGGTGGGATAGAAATATTTTAAATTAAATTAAAATAAATAAATGGAGGGTATTTTACATGTAAGATTGTTGGTTTTATTGGTTATGTTGCTCCTTTATATGATAAATCATACATTGCTGCCTTGGGTTCCTTTGCGAGGAAGGACGGAATATAAATTTAATAAATAATAATAATAAATCAAATTCAAGGTGACTTTCAAATGAAAATTAAAAATGCAGCATGACTTAGCACAAGCTTCCCCCATTCTGTTGCTGTCAGGTGTTTTGGATCCCCAAATTCCATCAGCCCCAGTTAGCATGGCCAAAGGTCAGGGATGATGGGAGTTGGAGTCCAAATGATGTAGCCTCTTCATATCTGCTGTATATTTTGGAAGGTTCGTTGTTCGTTTGCTATGCATTTGGACATCTCTTAAGATATTGTAAACAAATTTTGCAGGATGGCTCCTGAGATCAAGGTGCAGGTTTCTGTCTGTTTGGATACAGTTGGACACCATTTTGAATCAAGATGGCGGACTGAACCATTCAAAAGTGAACTGATTAAACCACTGATTTCAAAATTGCACTGAATTTATGGTTTCTTGTGTGCCCAGCAGTGGAAATTATATAGGGTGCTGTTGTCAAGCAATTCATCTGAGCATGCACAGTATGTTATTCCTTATAGTTGAGCAGCTCTCTCGCATCAAGGCATTTTCTAATGCACAAGATGTAACTGTTAGGCAGGCTTCACCCACAGAACGTCTCTCTTCTAGAAACAAGCTCTCGATGTGCCACTTAATACCGCTGGAACTGAAATGCCTGGAAAGAAATGTACAGTACCTTCAGAGTTCTAGCTAGACCATTTTCATTACAGCTCAACAGTCTACTTCATAATATTTTGCAGTCCAATAACACCTATGGCAGGAGATTGCCAGGCAAGATGCTTCTTATGAGCATTCCAGGGTTGTTTGAGTGGTTTGTTTCAAGGTCAGACTGCCTTTGGAAAAAACTTGCAGCAGAGCAGGGATTTCCTCACTCATTCTCCTTTCCTGTGAGCTTGTCCTTCTTTCTTCTTCATTCTCTGTGTCCTGTCCGCCCTCCCCCCCCCCCGCATATTCTGCAACAGATAAAACTTAGAGACACCTAGAAAATCACATTTTTGGTGTTTATTCATTCCCTCCTACATCATTGCATACGTATGCCCCCTTGCTTCCCAAAGGCAGTTGGGCCATATCAAAACACCCAAGTTACTGTGTGTTTGTGTAAGGATATTTCCATTTTTCTGTTTGTGGACATGCACACTGCTGTAAATGTGCATTATGCTGTTATACCACATTCAACAAAGACCTGGCAGATGTGTTCTTCCAGGCTCCATTGTTGCAGAAAAGGAATATTTCCCAGTCATAAGCCATGCGAGTGTTTTGTCTGCTTGAAAGTAAACAGCTGCTAATACATTTTAATATCTGCAACAAGATGTTGAAAGAATTCATTTTTTTTTTAAAAAAAATCCCTATTCAAATGATCAGCCAGGATGTCTCCTTTCCATGGATTCTTCAAATAAACATTTCTAGAGCAGCTTACTCGATCCACACCAAACAATCTACATTTAAAAAAAAAAAAAATTGCTGTTGAGGTAAAAAGGCCAGTTGATGGACACCACAATCAACTTGTCTGGATTGAGCTTCAGCTCATTAGCTCAATGATAATGATGTCATGCTCCACCCACATTTCTCAAGGTTGATACACAAAATTAAAACAACTAAAAAACAATAGCATCAGATAAATTTAAAAACAATACAAAGTAGTTACCATGGCGGAGACCTATTCATCCAGCTGGGACAGCTTGACGGAACAGTAATTTCTTGAGTTGTTTCCGAAAGTGCAGATGTTGGGTGCTTGTCCTATCTTGACAAGATTGCGTTCCCACAGAACAGGGGCAGCTACAGTGAAAGCCCTGCTCTGAGTTACTCTGGAGTGGGCTTCTTATATCTTTGGAACTTGCAGATAACCTTTTTGGAACAAGATTGAACTGTAAATGGGTTCAGGTGACACAAAGAAATTTAGATTTAGAATATACAGGGCAGAGTAATGTAAAAGATGGGAGATCGTCCAGCGTGCAGACTCCACAAATACAAATTTGCAGGGCCAGCAAAATCTGGTTGTATCTTCTATAGGATGGTAGTTGGCGTGGTGGGAAAGTGAACAGCCGTGAAGACCTGTCTGAATTTGGGGAAAATAATAGTCAAATAGGAGGCTGATGACAAAGGAGGGGGAATCTAGTGATTTTTGTAATAGCTGATAGCAGGAGTAGGGAAAGTCAGGCTCTGGGCCTGAATGTGGCCCTCCAGGCAACTCTCTCCTGGCCATGCCTCCTTCCCATCTCACATTCCTCACCTGCCTTGTTCCACACGCAAGTGTGTTTGCCGATGAGGAATGTATCCTTGAATTGTGATGATGCCTTTTGTTTGTCTGTGTGTGTACCTTTGATTTTTGCATAGCTTAAATTTATCGTACTGTACAAAGATAAGAATCTCATCCATGGCTCCACCCACTTCTTGTCCCTGGCCCTGCCCACCACAGCCATGTGGCCCCCTGGAAGATTGTCCATGAGAGAGTGTAGCCCTTAGGCTGAAAACGCTTCCCTACCACTGGCTGCTACGGGGCCTGTTGAGGAGTGGCCTCATAGCAGTCTCCTTCAGGGCGACTGGGGCTGCTTCTTCTTGCAAGGAGGAATTGGTGACTTCTCAGACCCAGCTGGTCTTATTCCTTCGGGCTTGATCTGTTACGAGCTGAGGAAGAACCAGGCATACAGGTTACACTTGTCTAAGGGCCTTGCCCTGATCTTCAGGCTTCAACAGCTGAAATTCAGTTTATCCTTTTATCCAGATAAATTTTGCTTTGCTATTCTCAGTAGGTGTTTCGTGTCATTGAAAACAAGAAACTGTTTTCCATAACAGGTTACAGGGATATTGTGGCTTTTGAAATATGCTTTAGTCATAAATTTGCAATCTGATGCTTGGAGACGTTCTGTCTTCCTAAACAGAGCTGTTGCCCTTCTTTCTAATCTTCAGAGAAAGAAGAACTCTTCTTTTGGGAAGGGCCTTGCGATGTCTGCAGTTAATGATGGGAGATCATCACATACCTCCCCCCTTCTGCTTTAGAAATTATAGTGATTTTTGGCTAAGAAGTGTGAAAACTTTCAAAAGACTGTTTTGTTTTCCTGCAGGAGAATGTTTGCATGCTAACAAATGTTTTCATATAAAGCAGCACAGCTTTTCCCCAGCCGGTGCCCTCCAGTTGTTTTGGACTGCAACACCCATCAGCCACAGCTGGTAAGGGGGTGCAGCCTGGGGCTGATGGGAGTTGTAGTCCAGAACTTCTGGAGAGCACAAGATTGGGGAAGGCTAGGATAAAAAGTATGAAGCTATTAAGCGGTGTGCTTTTTTTTTGTTTTGTTAAGTGTGACATGTTGGTTTTTAAACATTCTTGTGATGAAAGTAAGGTGCTGGAAGATAGGCTTTATCTTGTGTTTGTCTTGTTTCTTTTAAGTTCTGACTTGTGTAGGGTAGGGTTTGAATTAAATATTTAAAGATGCAGTACTCTCCCTCCTAATCTTACTCTGGTTGGTTGCTGGGTTTCTCAGACACTCATTACATTTGTTTCTCATCCTTCTTCCAAGGAGCTCAGGACAGTGTACATGCCCTCTCTTTATTCTCAACAACCCTGTAAGGTAGGTGAGTCTGAAAGCATGACTGGCCCAAGGTTAGCTGATGAGCTTCATGGCTCAGTGGGGATTTGAACCCAGGTTCTATTCCAGCACTGCAACCGCTACATGACACTGGCTGTTCCTCAGCTAAATGGAGCAGGAAACATTGAGTACGGAGAAGTGAGTCTACTTCAGGATTCACCACACTCAATTATTTTGGTACATTAAGGAATGAGGTGGGTGCTTCTGTGTTGATGCGGTTTGAGGATCACTTGCATTGACCTTCACTTTGGCTGCAGTTTTTATTTGGAGGGTGGCGTGGAGATGAACCTGGGCTTTGAGTGTAATTAATTAGAAACCTCACTGGTGAAAGTCCTGTTGAAATAATAAATAAGAGTTGGACAAGACTCCCACCCAAATTTCCATGGAGTTTGTGCTGGATGTCTGGAGCTTGTGCTTTTCTTTCCATCAGGCTGTCTCTGGACTTATCTTCAAAATAAGCTGAGATCACCCATTTTCTGAGTTGGTTTTCTAAAGGCAGTGGTTTATCTACAGAAAGGAACAACCTTGTGTTCAGAAGTGTTTCCCTTGGTTGTCCTCACAAAAGCGAAAACTTACATAATGTAACTAATCTTCAGTGGCCATATTATAAAGCCAACCTGTAGATGGTTGTTTGAATAGATCCTTCTACTGTGTAACACTTATGTTAGCTGTCCACTGTCAGAGACAGTATGCCTCTAAATGCCTGCTGCCAGTAATTACAAGCAGGGAGAGCACTGTTGCACTCGGGTCCTGCTTTGAGAATGGGATGCTGGACTAGATGACCTGATCCAGCAGGCTCTTCTTAGCTGACCTGAAACAAATGCATTGGGCAGAAGGCTGGACTCTGGTTCTTAGATCAGGCTAATATACGGGATTCAAAGTGCTGCCAAATGGATGTTTGCATTGTATACCTTTTGATTCCCATATGTGTCTGAAAAGGGTTCTGGAATCTGAGTTCACCCATAGGAATCATAGAATAGTAGAGTGGGAAGGGGCCTGTAAGGCCATCGAGTCCAACCTCCTGCTCAGTGCAGGAATCCAAGTTAAAGTGTACCTGGCAGGTGGCTGTCCAGCGTCCCCTTGAATGCCTCCAGCATTGGAGAGCCCACCACTACCCTGGGTTATTTGTTCTGGTAACGTACCGCTCTTAACAGTTAGGAGGTTGTTCCTGATGTTCAGTTGAAATCTGACTTCCTGTAACTTGAGCCGATTATTCTGTGTTCTGCACTCTGGGATGAGCATCAGGGACATCAGAAGCTGCCTTCTACTGACTCAGGCCATTGGTCCATCTAGTTCAGTATTGTCTACACTGACTGGCAGCGTCTCCAGGGTTTCAGGCAAGAATCTCTCTCTGCTATATCTGGAGATGCTGGGGATTGAACCTGGGACCTTCTGCATGAAGAGCAGATGCTCTGCCGCTGCGCTGCGTCACGTCCCTGGAAGGTACCGTATAGCCTTGGGCTGAGGAAGTTCCTAGACAGAACCTTAGACAAAAACACACTACACCTTCTGCATTTCCAGTTCTGCATCTCTGGTTTGGTACTGCAATCTCTGGTTTCAACCTGCACCCGTGCATTTCTAAGAGAAGGAAAGTCCCTTTTAGTGTCTAAGATTTGCAAATACAATTGGACAGTTAAAACATTTTAAGGTGCAACTAGGCCACATTGAGCACCATGTACCCTAAAAACCACTGGGTCTCTTCTCTTCCCTTCCCTCTTACCCCGTCAATAATTACTTCTCTCATTTCCCCTTCTAGAAATTGTGCTTTAGAGGGCAAAAGATTGGGGTTTAAAAATATTTGCAAGTGGTACGTTCTCCTCCAAAGCTTAACTGGATCTACATGATTTTTAAAAAATAATTATATGTCCCCTAAGCATGCTGTTAGCTTACATTGGCAATGTTTTTTTTTACTTAAGCGCTCTAGAACTGAGGCAATGAAAGACTAACTTTCCTCAGAACCGCCATTGAGTTTGCTACCCTGCCCACGATGAGGCATGCACGGTTGCATTCCACATCCCCTGTTCATCAGCTCGTCTCTGTTTCATAATTACTGTTTATTTTTAAGAGCCTCCTAAAGCCACCCGGAGAGGAGGTGAATCATAGGGACTCCTGGTCTTTGCAAAAAGAAGCCCTTTTTGTGTGTGAGAAAGTAAGGTTACATCCATGGAAGCGATTCTTGTCTTTTGCCCTATAACTCTCTTAAGCGAAAGCTTGGCAAAGTGTAGCGTCTGCAGGCTGAATTAAGAGAGTTGTGGCATGGCTTTCATATGGATGGCCCCTTGTTGCGGCCCAGCAGAGAGGTTCCTTGAACCTGGGAGACCTGGATTCAAGTCCTGTCTCTGTCATGGAATCGTTTGGTGGCCTGGGACAAGCTACTGCCCTCCTCCCTCCCACCTCTTGTGAAAACATCTGGCATGCATTTGCTAGGAACTCAAAAATTGGTCCCCTCAGTGGCTACAACCAGATTTGGAACATTGTACTGAGGTGTCTTGTCCCCATGATAGCCCTCCACCAACAGGCAGAAACCTTATTTAAGTAGTCATAGGAAGCTGCCTTATACTGTGTCAGACCTTTGGTCCATTTAACCCAGTATTGCCTATTTAATGATAATAATTATTCGTTTTATTCATGAATCACTTCACGGGAGGAATCCCAAAGCGATTTACATGGAATTGGTTCAATCCCAGGACCGATACCAACTGGGATAAATATTTTAGAAGGCTTGTTGAAAGAGAAACGTCTACCCCAGCGTTTCCCAACTAGTGGGCCACCAGATGTTGCTGGACCACAATTCCCATCTTTCCTGACCATTGGCAATGCTGGCTGAGGCTGATGGGAGTTGTGGTCCAACATCTGGTGGCTCACTGGTTGGGAAAGGCTGGTCTACCCTGTCTGGCAGAGGCTCTCCAGAGACGGGGGTCTCTTCGAGCCCTCCCCAGAGATGCCGGGGATTGACCCCGGGATCTTCTGCATGCAAAGCAGATGCTCTGCCAGCGATGCTCTGCCACCGAGCTTATTGCCCTTGCCTAGGTGATGTGGCTACTGGGACTGATTTGTTCTGCTCTGCTGCTGCCAGGGCTGTGATGTTGGCGTTGGAGTTGTGGAGTCAGAGTCAGAAGCAATTTTGGGCGGAATCAGAGTCGGTAGAAATGTTCCGACTCTGGCTTCAAAATAAAATCAATATTTTATATTAATATTAAGTTATGAATATTAATAAATTAATATACATTTGCCACTTATGAAGAAGTCGGACAGTAGAAAAATAGAGGAGTCGGAGTTGAAGGTTTGACATACCGAGTCCACAGCCCTGGCTGTTAAGAGTTTAAAATCTGTATTTCTAATTTAATTATATTTTTAACTTGCTGTCACTTTTATCTGCTTTAATCTGAATGTATTACCTGATTGTTTACCTGTTTGTCAATATTTTTTTTTTTATTCTGGGTTTTTATTGTTGTCACCTTGGCCAATTTTTGTGAATAGGCATGGTATAAACATAGGTCAATAGTGGTTACAATGGGAACTATAAACTTGCCCCACAGTTTTTACAGAGCAGCAGTGAGCCTAATGCATGTGGTAGACACAATGTTAAGGGAGGCTTCTGCCAGATGCTGCCCAGTGGGCCTCCCCCCTTCTACAGTTGTGGTCTCTAAAGCTTTCTTGGGGGGGTGTTATCCTGGGGGTCTTTCAGCGGTGGCACTGGTGACTCCAGGGGACAGTGATTCCCTCCTCTCCAGATGTCCTGGGCGTGGTGGCGTCTTCTGTGGCATTGTCAAAAACAAAGGGAGTGCCTGCCTGAAGCTGGTAGGAGGGAGGGCATCACTGATGGGCCCTCTTCAGCCTCTGGCAGCTTCCCAAAGGCAATGCCCACAGATGTGTGGCCCGATGAGCAGAGCACATGCTTGGAATGTGTAAGGTCCTATACAGCTAGCGAAAAGTTTCCCAAGAGTAGGCCTGGGGAAGACCTCTCCCGAAGGCGTTGACATCAGAGTAGACCAACCTTTTAAATAACTGGCCCCCCTCCAAGTGACCAGCCTGCAGTTGTTGTTTTCTACTGGTCTACTGGGGGCTGGCAGAGGAGTTATGTAGAGCTGCCATTGGATGCTGGGCATAGAGCAGGGCCGAGGTCTGTTCTCACCAGCCGCCTAACTCACCTCCAGGTTGCCTAGTGGTCAAATACAAGGCTGTAGAGCAGGGTTGGGGAACCTTAGGCCCTGGGGCCAGATGTGACCCTCCAGCCCCCTCTACATGGCCCTTGGAAGGTTGTCCAGAAGGGAATGTGGCTCTCTGGATTAAAAACATTTCTTAACCCTGCTGTAGACCATAGTGAACCACATGAGGGACCCACGGCCTGGTCTGACTTGGGTAAAGCGGCTTCACATATTATATTTTGAAAACTGATCATCTAACTTGCATATATGTCATTTCAGCACTCTTTATTACAAAAGCTGCCAAGTTAGAAATGGCCCTGCATTTTGTTGCTGTTGAACAAGGGAGTTGGCCAACCCCTCTTCTTTTCTTCCTCTTTTGTTTAAAAAAGGCCTTAGCTCCTGCCTGCTTAAGTTTGGAGTGTGTTTGCATGACCACATTTTTTAAAAAAAATCAAAATGCTGCCTGTGATATTTGGCTGTGTGTTTGTGTGTGTGTGCAACCTTTAGTGTGTTGCAAAATAATTTTGCTGAATTATGCCTCCCTCGTGTCTGTGCAAGAGTGTGTTGAAGGCTGTTCCCTTAAACGCCATGGTGGCAGTACAGGGCCGCCTCTGATGTCTGTAAACAGCTTTAATGCTTTTTTTACTCAGTATGTCAGGATGCCATTTCAGCACATCTGTCAAAGCAGGAGCCAGGAGCAGCTGCTGGTGTTTGGAAGCTTACCTTGATGGCTTTCATCGCCTGATTCATCTGAATTTGGTATTTTGGAAGAGCCATGTATTCAGAGTTTGTTTAAAGTCCTGCAGGGACAGAGACCAGCATTTTGAAGTCCAGAGAGGACTGCACCATATGCTATTTCTCATTTTGAAAAACTTTCCCAGTGGGTGTTTTTTTTCCTTTTTTTTTTTTGTCCAAAGGTAGCACGCTAAGTCATACTTGCAGGACCCCTGAGGGATTATTACGAAGTCCCTTACTTCAAAGATGCTTAGCTGTCTTCTGATTTTACAACACTCTATGCACTTTTGGAACCAACCATTTGGTTGCCTGTGTCATTTTCTTTTAAAAGAAATATAATATGTTGTTTACCAAAACAGCTTGGTTCCTGGCTGGAAGAACAGGTTTTTATTACGCCAGCGTTCAGCTTCTAACCCCCTTGCTCTTCATCTTTTTATGCTTTAAAATGTTGTTGAGAATGGGTTTGTGTGTGTGTGTGTGTGAAATGGCTGCGGTAAGTCTTCCTGAATTTAACAGCAGGACTGATTTATTTTTTCCCCTCTCTGAAGCTGAAGGTGCCAATATTTTGAACTATAGCAAGGTGACTGAAGAATCTCTTCATACTCTCTCATTTCTGTGTAGAAAACAGCGTATTTTGAAAAATCTAGGAGTGTGTTTATGTATATGTAGATATACACATAAAATTGTGATTAACAAAACAGGTTTTTATGGTACTACCAAAATGTTTCGGCTTCCGCCTTCATCAGCTGCCAACATACAAATGCTGTTACCAAGGTGGCAGTTACAGAGCTTTGCGGATGGAATGCTCAGAGGGGCTTCATTGGCAGAAGCTAAGTAAGGATTGTACTGCTGTCCAAGTTAAGGCCATATGGTTCCAATATGTCCAGAGGGTATATCCAAAAGTTCTCCCTCATAGTCAATGCTGCTGGATCTGTTGGCATTTCTGTAGCTGTTATAGAAAAGTCCAACAGGCTGTGGCCCTCAGTGTTGAAATGTTTTGCAACTGGTTACTCCACTGTTTTGTCAAGATTGCCAGTTTGTGGTTTCTGAAGTGTGTGCATAGCTCAATTGTAGTTTTTCCTACATATTGGATATGACATCCTGGTCTTTTGCATTCAATGACATAAATTATATTGTAGGACCAATGTTCTGTTTGATGTAATATGTTCTACCTGTCCTAGTGCTTTTGAAGTAGCTGCCTCCTTGAGGTACACACAGGTGATACAGTGTTTGGAGTGACAAGGATGAGACCCAGGAATGCTGATAGGTGGTTTAAGCATAGCTTTCACTAACAGTCTGTGTAAATTAGGAGGCTGCCGAAATGCTACAACAGGAGGCTTGTTAATGGCTCTAGCAAGATGTTCAGAGTTTGCTAGCAAACTGATTGCTCGGTGATAGTTAGGAGATGCTGGATGGAAATCTGCCACAAATGGAGTCCTTTTACTTATGGAGACCCTATGAATCAGCGACCTCCAACAGCATCTGTCGTGAACCACCCTGTTCAGATCTTGTAAGTTCAGGTCTGTGGATTCCTTTATGAAATCTATCCATCTCTTGTTTGGCCTTCCTCTTTTTCTACTCCCTTCTGTTTTCCCAGCATTGTCTTTTCTAGTGAATCATGTCTTCTTATTATGGGTCCAAAGAATGATAACCTCAGTTTCCTCATTTTAGCTTCTAATGATAGTTGGTTTAATTTGTTCTAACACCCAATTATTTGTCTTTTTCACGGTCCATGGTGTGTGCAAAGCTCACCTCCAACACCACATTTCAAATTAGTCGATTTTTCTGTTATCTGCTTTTTTCACTGTCCAACTTTCACATCCATACATAAGGATTGGGAATACCATGGTCTGAATGATCCTGACTTTAGTGTTCAGTGATACATCTTTGCATTTGAGGACCTTTTCTAGCTTTCTCATAGCTGCCCTCCCCAGTCCTAGCCTTCTTCTGATTTCATGAATATTGTCTCTGTTTTGGTTAATGACTGTGCCAAGGTATTAATAATCCTCTTCAGGTATGCCAGGTCCTTTTTAAACTATTGGTCAATAAGGTCCCATCTGCGCTATACATTTAAAGCAGTATCATACCTCTTTCAACAGTCATGGCCTCCCCCAAAGAATCCTGGGAACTGTAGTTTGTTAAAGGTGCTAAGAATTGTTTGGAGACCTCTGTTCCCCACACAGAGCTACAATTTCCAGAGTGGCTTAGCAATCAATTCCTGTTCCTAAGGAGCTCTAGGAATTATAGCTGTGTGATGGGAAGAGGGAACTCCTAATAAGTCTCAGCATCCTTAACAAACTACAGTTCCCAGGATTCTTTGGGGGAAGCCATGACGGTTTAAAGTGGTATGATACCACTTTAAATGTCTAGTGCAGATGGGACTTGACAGCCAGTGTGGTATAATGGGTCGGAATGTAAGACTAGGACTTGAGAGGCCAGCGCTCAGATCCCGACTCAGTTGTGAAGCTTATAGGTGACCTTGATCAGTCAGTGTCTCTCGCCCTACCTCACAGGGTAATTGTGAAGATAAAATGCAGACGGGGGAGAACAATGTATGCCACCTTGAGCTCCTGCAAGGAAAGGTGGTATATAGTTGCAATAATTTAAAATAAATAAATGTTGCATACAGAGTGGGAGATTCTAGGCCTGAAGCCTGCAGAGATGTCATACTGTTGTACTATTTTTGGTTTGTGAGTACAGACTGTGGATATTCAGTGCTGAAGATGTTCTGCACATGCTCAGAAAAACATTTCTGTTCAGTAATTTTCAGTTGTGCCCAGACCAGGCCCTACCATGGGGGGGGGACCCGCTTTAGAGACTGAGCCCTGTTTTTAACATGGCTAACGAAGCCTTTGTGATGCTCTGTAATAGCTTAGTTTAAATAGTTTAAAATATGGTCAGTGTTGAAGATCAGGACATCGTTGTCCTTTTTTCAGAGCAGATTCTGTGAGCATTGCCTTTTTTAAAAAAATGAGAGAAAGCGAAATGGGACCCTTGGCTTGCTTTAAAAAAAAAAAAAAGGTTTCACCAGGAGAACAATTGCAAAGGCCGAGGGTGTGAGTTCCGAGGGGCTGCGATCAGGGATGGGGAAACTGGTCCCTCTCTTCCCACCCCTTCGCTGAGGCCCTGTACTTGTTCGGGCTGCTCCAGGCCCTGGAAGCCTCCGCAGCAGTGAGGCACCTCGAAAGGGGTGGTGGAAATGGAGGGGTGGTCTGTTTTTCTGCCCTTTGTGTTCAGGGAAAAGAGGGAGGGCTCTGGAGCTCTCTGGTTAAGGCTGGTCAGGAAGGCCAAATCCACTTGCTTGAAGTTGGTTCCTCCTTGATTTTTCCTTTCCATAATCCCCCCCCCCCATTAATACCCTTGTTTTTGAAACTTAAAATTTTGTCGTGCCCATTTAAGTAATCTCGGCTTGCTCCTAGTGGCTCTCTATTCGTGAGCTGTGTACACTTTTGTCTGTGAAACTGGAAACGCTTTAAGAGTGTTTCTCTTTTGCCAACAAATCTCCTCCCGCTCCCTGCTTTGAAAGGAAAAAAAGAGCAGGCCGTTCTCCTTGGTTGCCAGGCGTGTTATAAATTGTTGTACCTGGCGAGAGAATGCTTGGGAACGAGTCAGGCCATTGGTCCATCTAGCTCTTTATTGCCTACGCGGTGACTCCCCAGGGTTTCAGGCAGGACTTTTTCCTAGCCCTAACCTGCAGCCTTCTGCGGGCAAAACAGTTGCTCTGCTACTGAGCTATGGCCTTTCCCCAAGATTCCAGTCCTCATGGTTCTGAATAAAGGGCCGCTTTAAATAGGAAGATAAGAAGCTGTCGTAGCATGACCCTGTATATCACTCCATCTAATACTACTCTACTCTGACTGGCAGAAGCGCTCCAGGCTCCAGGGTTTCAGACAGGAAACATTCCCAGCCCTACCAGGAGACTTTTCTAAACTACAGTCTGCTTCATTGGGTGCATGTGATCAAGTGGACTATAGTCCATGAGAGCCAGTGTGGTGTAGTGGTTAGAGTGTTGGACTACAACCTGGGAGACCAGGGTCCGAATCCCCACAAAGCCATGAAGCTCACTGGGTGACCTTGGGCCAGTCACTGCCTCTCAGTCTCAGAGGAAGGCAATGGTAAACCCCCCCTGAATACTGCTTACCATGAAAACCCTATTCATAGGGCCACCATAAGTCGGAATTGACTTGAAGGCAGTCCATTTCCATTTTCACTTTCAATTGTTATTACCTATAAGTCACTTTGAGTATTCTGCAACATTCATGGACCCCACAGCACTATACAGTATAATATCATTTTAGAGAGCCAGTGTGGTATAGTGGTTAGAGTGCTGGACTACGACCTGGGAGACCAGGGTTCGAATCCCCACACAGCCGTGAAGCTCACTGGGTGACCTTGGGCCAGTCATTGCCTCTCAGCCTCAGAGGAAGGCAATGGTAAACCCCCTCTGAATACCGCTTACTGTGAAAACCCTATTCACAGGGTCGCCTTTAGTCGGGATTGACGTGAAGGCAGTCCATTTCCATTTTCAAGTTAATGCTGTCATTAAAGTGCCACAATTTTTTTCGCCCACCTTTGTAAAACTTGTGTCCTCTGGTAGGGAGCAGAAGTATTTGTTTACCCCTTGGTTTGCTTTTTCTGCTTCAAAGGAAATAATATCCCATTTTGTGAGCAGCCAAAGTTCATGTGTTCAGTGTTGACTGTCCTCTAAGTGCTTTTGGCTGTGGCTGTATGCTTTTGAGCAGGTTGTGTTGGAGAAAAAAGGCTTGGTTTAAGGAGAATTTTAAAATCTAAACCTAGCATAGATAATTGGGTTCTTTGCATTTTTATCCCAGCCTTCCTCTAAGGTGGTCTTCATGGTTCTCTTCTCTCTCCCCCATCTCAATTTATCCCCTTGATCACCCTGCGAGGTAGGTTAGGCTCAGAGATCATGACTAGTCCAAGGTCATCCCAGTAAGCTTCATGGCTAAGTAGTGATTTGCACCTGGGCCACATCAGTCCTAGTCTCTTAACCACTACACTGTACTAGGGTTGCAATTCCATCTGTTGCAAATCAGTGGTTAGTTTTGGGGGTTGTTAGTATCACCAGTTTGTAGGGTTTAGTCTGTGTTCTACTCAGTATCCTACTGATTTCTTGGTTTCCTGGGACCTTTTCCCATGCATAAAGGTGCATGTGGTTTCCTGTGGCCTTGCACCTTGTTAATTAGGGCTGGAACAGCCACAATATTCAGATTTCAGTATGGTAAAGATATGGGAGGTGTGTCATGAGCTGGCTTGTTCCCTCACCCCCTTTTGTATGCAAATTCCCCACTCCCTTCTCTTCCCTGAGCTATGATGCATTGTTGCAGCTTCATCAACATTGAAGCAAACCATGGTTAGCAGTTAAACAAGTGTTTGGAGTGGATTTTAACACACACTGGTCAAGCTCAGCTTTGTACTTACATGCTTTCACCTTCTCTTTCCTTCTGTTACTTCTTTGTGGTCACTGTAATTTGCCCTGATGTTTGAACCTGTCAACCTATGGTTCTCACAAACCTTAGTTAACTTTCAAACCAGGGTTTCTTATTTGGTTTGGATGCAGAGTATAGTGTTCTCCTGATTGAGGCATCACTACAGACTGGTTACCACGAAATGAAGGAGCATATTGAAAAGCATGAGAAGGGGAAAGGTGAGAGCATGCATTCCTGAAGCCAATTTGTGGTTAAACCATGGCTGAATTGCAGTTTGGTGGTGACATTGGAACTGGGGCACAGAGTTAACCGTGGTTGATAATTAAGGTTGGTAGAGATGCAATTCTGAACCACAGTTAACCCTAAAATGTTCAAGAGTTGCAAAGGAAGCCTATCACAAGCTTTCAGTCATCATAATTGAGATCCCCGCCCCCAAAAAATTCTGGTAACGAGGTTCAGAGCCAAACTCTCTCTGTATGGGCACTATTAAGCTGGGATCAGGATTCATATCACAGATCTACTTCCCACCTCACACTTCATCACACCAGAAATAGTTTGCTATTATACTGAAATTGCATGAAGGAAAATATGTATTTGTGGAGGAAAAGTCTTAAGTGTAAGATTTCATGGAGATCAAATCTACTGAGGAGCACAGACCCAAATGCAAAATTTGTCAACCACCTGGGCACGGCTTCTAGTGGAAATTTCCCCAGCAAACATGTTGATTTATTTGAAGAAAAAAAATATCCTTGTCTCCGTTGAGTCTGGTTCATTGATAAGCTGCTGAATTTTGAAGCTTGGGTTTTCCATATTGAAGTGTTCCTTGGTATGCTTATTACACAGGCCTTGTATTTATAAAAGAAGCTGCAAGATTGGGGGCAGAGTAAGGAGAAGACAGAATCAACTTTGCTAACCTAGACAAGCCATGCTTTTCATTTCGGTGTTCATATCCGCTGATCGTGTAAGAATCTTTCGTTTAAAGTCTTCACTTATTTCATCATTCACGGAGTCTAAAGTGCTCTCTGCCAACTTGGTGAACTGTCCAGCCTTCTTTTTACCTTTCTAGTATTTTTTTTTTTTTACCAGGATAACTGAGGCATATAGGTTGGCACTGGGCATATCTTCAGGTGGGATTAGGGAGTATTTCTCATCAGGCTGCAAATAGTTATTCTTGCTTCCTGGTAATGAAATACACTATCTACCTGCTTTTGAGGGTTTTTTTTCCAGAGAAAGAACAACTTTCACCTTACATGTGCCAAATCCCATGACTTCTTCGATGCACGTTAAAAAAAAGTCGGGGTGCGCACATAAACCATTGGAGGGTAGCCAACCAAACAATGCCTATCAATAGGGATATCTTGCTATTCCCCTTTATTCCTGTTATCTTTTATGGTACGTTTTGTTTTCTAGTGTTGTAATGGGAGCGGCTGAAAAGTGTGTTGTACGTTTATACTTAGGTTAGTAATTTGCGCCCTAAAACGGAGCAGAACAATTTCTTTTCCTGGGTATCGGGGAGGTGGTTATTGCTTGCCATGTTCTGCCAGGTGAGTGGCTATATGCAAGTGGTTCTTCACCCATTTATGCACTGGGGTTGGTAATGTTCATGCCATTGAGTGAAGCTTTGTAAACGAGTGTGTGCCTGGTTGCCTGCGTCAAGGATAAAAAATGCATGCAGATGACCAAGAGTGCCCTTAGTGCCAAGGTGGAGTCCAGATGAAGTAGCTCTTAATTTCCACACGTTGCCTAGCAGAGGAAGTCAGACCATTGGCCCATCTTGCTCAGTAGTCTGGCAGTGGCTCTTCAAGGTTTCAGGTGGGAGTCCTTCCCAGCCCTACCTAAAGATGCCAGGGATTAAACTTGGGACCTACTACATGCAAAGGCAGATGCTCTGTCACAGAGCTATGGTCTTTACACCAGTATCGATGGGATGTTGGGTTGATGGGTACATCAGCCCCAAATCCCTCCATGTATGCCATTGGAGGGCCAGTTGGTTGTGAGACGGCCTCCCTGTTGCCCCATACTTCTGCTTTAGCCTGTTTCTCTCTCCCCCTCCCCAACTCCTCCACCCACCCAACAGGCCTGCAGTGCTCTTTTCTCATCTTAACATCAGACTGCTGGATTTTAGGAAGGGCCATAGCTCAGTGGTAGAACATCTGCTTTGCATGCAGAAGGTCCCAGGTTCAATTCCCAGCATCTCCAAGGAGAGACTCCTGCCTACAGAGCTGCTGCCAGTCAGTGTAGACATTACTGAGCTAGATGGACCAATTAACTGATTCAGTATAAGGCAGCTTCCTATGTAGTTGGGTTCTTTGATTGAATATTTGTTTTTGAGAGGTGTCGTGCAACCCAAAAGAAGAGAGAAGAGCATTTACATTTTCTTAAAAAAATAAATAAAAATGCCTGGCCCTATAAATCGTCCTCTGTTCAAACTGTGTGGTACCCAGGTATCTGTCTCCTAGAATCAATTAAAAATGCAAGGGGGATCGGATTTGGATAGTCCCAAAGACCTTATGCAGAGATTGAGCTAAGGATTGTGGCTTAAACCAAATCATGATGGCTCACAAAGTTTTATGGTTTCTGGAAAAGCTGAAAGTAGTACCTGTTTATCTGACCCCACCCAATTTCAGGCTCTAAACTTTCTCCCCACATGCAATGGTGTTTGGGATCTTCTGGGGGCTGGTTCATCTGAGCTGCTCTCTTTTCCCTTGGTCTCCGGGCACCAATTCTTTCTACTTTTGTGTAGTAATATTTTGTTGTCTATGCTGCTATATCTTTTAACGAAATTCCTTCTGAGCAAGCAGCTTCAAGATGTTTTTGTATATTTGTATCTAGCTGAAGTTCTACTGAGAGCAGACTCATTGAAATGGATAAACCCAAGTTAGCCATGTCTGTTAATTTCAGTGAATCTTTTCTTAGCTGGACTGGTATTGGATACAACCCTTAATTGTGTATTTGCCACTTTTGCTCAGTTACATATGATACTTTGGCAGTTATAGTTGAAAAGCTTTCTTAAAATATATAAATCAATATAGGAGGCCCTGTGTTGTAAAATCCAGCCTTCCAGAATTCTTCTCGGATGACATATATGCACCTCAGACTGCAGAGCCAGGCCTCCTAACTCACACTGTGCCCCTCCTTCAAATTAAGTCTCTACAACTCTCGGCTTTCTTGAAATGTCCAAGTTGAGTAACAAATTTTGCAGCTTTTTGACTGGGGACTTCCGGTGGGGTTTTGTGTGTACCCTGTACAAAATCTGATTTGGGGAGGGTGCAGAATTTGCTCCTCTTCACCTTGATTCCCCCAAATCTTCCTATTTTGCTTTATAAGACAAACAAACTTGTATGCACAGTCCAGGTTCTGCTGTTTTCTCCGCCCTCTCTCTTTCTCTCTCTTTCTTCCCCCCACCTCAGTTACTGCAGTCTCCCATGTGCAGCCGTTTATGAATGAGGCACCAGTGACAGAGGGGAAGGGAAGTTCTTATACAATAACAGCCTGGCACTCAATTTCATTCAGTGGTTTGTAAAGCTAGAGAAATAAACTGCAGCTTCTATCGTTGTTGTTGTTCTTACTGCTGCTACTAGTACTCCTAGTGCTGCAGTTAAACCAGAGTGTTTCTTTAGAGGTGTTTTCTGTACCTCCCGGACTCCCCTCTCTTCCCAACAAACTTGTATGTGGGCTTTAAGGTTGAGGAACACATCTCCTCAGCTCTGGCTTCTGCGTTATTTCTTTAAAGGTTCCCCCTAGTAAAAATGGGGGGGGGGAGCAATCAATATTAATAAAAATACTAATTCCCTTCCATATCAGTTCTAAATCATAGTGGCTTTATGCAGTCTGCAATTGTATACCACAGTTCCATGAGGGGAGGTAAAAGTAGCCATAGGTACTGAATTTAGTTTTTTTTAAAGCCAGTTTTTGTTCTGCAGGAAGAGCTCTTTAAGTGTGTGAGCAATGCCCAAAATTAAGTTAAGCAAATGTTAGAAGTTTGCCCAGTTTGCACAAGAATTTGGACCCTCTGGGTGAAGTTTTTAGTCACCCTAGAACAGAATGCAGCCCTGATCGTAGAACTCTTTTGGGGTTTTTTGAAGCTCACCCCTAAGGTTGAGGAATTGTGCAGGAGGGGATCAGGCCCTCAGGAGAATACAGCTCCCCCTTTTCCCCATCCCCCCCAATCTTGCTGGCTGCTTTGGGTAGCAACTTGTTTGTGGCACTTCAATCTCTCCCCCCTTTCAGAACTGAATTGAAGCTTCCCCAACAATGGCACCCTCGCTTCCCATTCAGTGGGTGGAATGAAGAGACCGGCCATTGTTCCCCTGCGTATAATTGAGCCTCTATCGAAACAAAAAAAGAAGACTAAGACGAGATAGACAGCCCAGTTTAAAGCTTCTTGTTTGAGCCTTCCAACAGTGGTGACTGCATAGGGCGAGAAACCTAATTACTAACAATAAACTCCTTTGAAGCTTGTGCTTATCCCTTTTATAGGTAAGGACCTGCACGGCAATGGCAGCGGGTGGGGGAACATGCACCCACATCATAATAGATTGTAAACCGCTTAGTGGTCTTTACATTGAAGCAGTATATACATTTTATTAAATAAATAAAAAACCTCCTTCCCTGTGCATATAAAGAAATAACAGCAGCAGCCTAGGAAGCTGCCTTATCTTGCATCAGAAGGTTGGTCCAGGGCCGGTGCCAAAGGGTGGCCAGGTCGGGCCCTGGCTGAGAGCCCTGCGGCCCACATGGGCCCCTGAAGGGCCCCTCATTAGGGTGGGGGAGTAGAGCTCCCCTTCTGCGAACCATGGCAGGATCCCTGCCGCAGATCGCAGGGAGGGAGCTTCCAGGCTGCCCACCACAGGGCTGCCATCAACCAAGATGACGGTGGAGGTTTCTTTAAGGGGCTGATGCACCTACTGCCATCTTGGTTGATGGCAGGCATGTGCGCGCACAGTGTACTGCACATACGTGCCATCAACTAAGATGGCAGTGTGGGTAGCAGCCCCTTAGAAAAGCCACCGCCGCCATTTTGGTTGATGGTGGCCCAGCGCGTGCAGCAGAAGCAGACAGGTGGAGCGAGCGAATGGGTGGGCAGCCTGGAAGCTTCCTCCCTGTGATCCGTGGCAGGAATGTCCTAGGCTAGCCTTGTCCAACCTGGTCCCTCCTGATGTTTTGGCCAAGGAGTGGAACAGACGCCCCCTAGCACCTTGCTTCCTTACCTGCTCTTTTGTTCCTTAACATCTTAAGGGGGGGGGAGTTTGAGTTAATTTCCCTCCTTGTTTTTGTCCTTGGTAAGGCTTGTTGATTTCTATATTTTGAGTGTAAGTAGAATTTATCTGATGTATTTCCCCTTTAGGGCTTGCAACATTGTTTTGTCTTACTACAAGGCTTTTCTAGCCATTTGACCCTGGGTTGCCACCACTTCTGTTATCACTTGGCTCTAACAGTCTGCGTTTGTGTTGGAATTGCTTTTAAATATGTTTTTAAACCTTTTTTTTATTTTTAAACAATGTGTTTTTAATCTTTTTTAAAGATGTCTTTAAAGCTTTAAAATGTTTTTAAAGATGTTTTGTTTTAATATATTTTAAAGTCTGTTTTTATGATATTTTAAAGTGTTTTTAGTGCTTTTGTTTGCCGCCCTGGGCTCTTGCTGGAAGGAAGGGTGGGATATCAATCAATCAATCAATAAGTAATAATAATGGGCATTTGATAACTTTGTTGTAGTTTTGAACCAGAGCTGAGCTGCTGTAACCAGCTTCATAAAGGGCCTGACTTCAACCAAGCGCAGGAAAAAAAGAGTCTACCGAATGAAGCTGAGGGTTTTACTTACTTACCGCCTTTGTACACCCCTCTTCATCCCAGAGATCTCAGGATGAATAACAGCATGTTTGCTGGGAGATTTTGTAATGCCAGACAAAGCGTGAGCAGTGTGACCGGACTAAAAGGAAACGGCAGCCAGGATCAAACCTGGCAAAGAAGGTGAAATACAGAGGAGAGGAGAGATGGTAGCACCATGAAGAATTGTACATAGGCAAGCTGTACATTGCACATCTCCTTTGTAAGACCTTTGCTCTGTGGTAGGTGGAGGTGTCTCAGAGTCTCCCTGGACATGTTAAGAAGCCAAATCACTCCGAAGTGGTGAAGATTCATTGAGTGCCCACATGATTTTTACAGCCTTCTGCATTTAAAGTTGGCTTGTGGCAATCTTGCCAAAGAGGTTAGCAGCAACTGCGTTGGGTGGAACAGACAGCCAGAGAACAAAATAGGAAAGTCTAGTAATTGTGGTTCGTAGGTAGTGTTGGGTAGATTGTCATAGGCAATGTTCTGGTTTTGGTGTACAAAGCTCTACGCAGCTTGGGACCAGGACACTTGAAAGACTGTCTTATATAGCCAGTCGATCACTATGCTCTGCAGGTGAGGGCCTCCTACAGATACCATCTTATCAGGAGGTCTGTTCCGCACACCATGGGAAGTGGACCTTTAGCGTAGTGGCACCTTGCCTTTGGAATTCCCTCCCCTTAAATATTTGACAGGCACCATCTGTTATCTTTTCAGTGCCTACTGAAGACCTTCCTCTTTCAACAGTCCTTTTAAGTAGATACCTTATCCCAGCCTGTGTCTGTGTTGGAATTGCTTTTTAAGATGTTTTAAAAGCTTTTTTTTAAAAAGATGTTTTTAAAGATGCTTTGTTTTTAATGTATTTTAAAGTCTGTTTTTATGATGTTTTAGAGTGTTTTTGTTTGTTTTGATCTCCTACTGGGAGGATATAAATGTAATAAATAGATAGTAAATAAATAAATAAATTATAGGCACAGTTGGTGATCCACAACATAGTGCTCCAGCAGCTTCCCTCTTGCCAAAAGTGCTTCTGTGGACTAATGGAGAGGACTCTTGGTTTGAAGCCAACAAGCACTACAGACATCTGACAGTTCTGAAGTCATTCTCGGGATCTGCCTATGACTTCACAGCCTACTCCTTTGCACCTGTTTTTGGATAATCTTGAATAGGGTGTTCCAACCTCACTGCAGGACATGAGAGATAGTGTTGGGGGCAAGGGAGAGGAGATTGTGAAGCATGTCATTTAAACACAGGAGTCTTCTTTCTCTCCCCCCCCCCTCGCCACCTGAAAGCTTTAGCTAGTCAAAATGGTTTGTGGATGTTCAAAGATGGGCATTTTCATAATATGAAGGGATGCTTATTACTCTGTTTAAAGTGATTTCTATGCCACTTAACTGCATCATAGGGACTTCCAAAGCAGCTGACAGCAAAAAGTCAAAATAGTGCAACACAACTTATTAGCTAAACAAGATGATGAGGATAATGAGTCAGCAAGCACATAGATCCAGTCGATACAGTGTACTTTTAAAAGCTTTTGACAGTGTACATCACCAAAGGCTCCTGAGTAAAGCTTAGTAGTCATGGACTGAGAAGAGAAGTCATTTTGTGGATGAGTAACTGGTTAAGGAACAGGAAGCAGAGAGCAGGAATAAATTGCAAGTTTTCCCCATGGGGGGATGTAGAAAGTGGAGTCTCCCAAGGGTTGGTATTGGACCTGTGCTTTTTAATTTGTTCATAAATCATCTGGAGTGATCAGTGAGGTAGCCAAGTTTGCTGATGATATCAAATTATTCACGGATTGCAAGACGCTCCAAAAGGATTCTCTAAACTGGGTGAATGGGTAGGAAAATGGCACATATGATTCAGTGTAAGCAAGTGTAAAGCGATGCACTTTAGGACACAACAAAACTTCGATTTCACATGTATACTCGTGGGACAGGAACTGCTGGTGACTGACTTTGGGGCAGTAGTGGGTAATTTGATGAAGATGCTGACCCAGTGTGCAGCAGCTGCAGGTGGTAGTATAAAAGGCATAGCTGGTCTTGGAACTCTTGTTAAAAATGGAGAGCATAGGTGTGGGAATTGACGACCTAGTCCTACTTTGCTCATATATGCCTTCACCTTTATGCTTTGCTTTGTTGTGATAAATGGGCTGCTGCAGTTTATTCTCGGCTTAAAAGGAGGCTGCAAATTTGAATATTTCCCAAATGTTCTGAGGGTACTAGCTTTTTGCTGTTTTTTCCTTCTTCCTAGTATATTGCCATGAAGAGAGTTGTTATACGTTATTTCTGTTAGGCAGTTATTATTTTACAATTTACTATGGCATACTTATGCTTCAATTTTGATGCTCAAATGTTTTATATATAAAGCCTCCCAATACCTCCGCACCTGAACTTGATTCCTCAGTTTTAACAAATATTTGCGTGCTTCTATCCAAGAGCCATAAAAGTAAAATATTAAAATATGAGATGCAGTGAATAATACCTGTTGGGCTAATTGCATGGATTAAGCAAGGAGCCCTAACCAACTGGGATTAAATGTTGTGAATATGGGTTCAAGTTGAAAGAGTTTCTTTCTTGGCTTTTGGTGATGCCTCAAAGCAGTTCTGGCTTTGGGTGATGGCTCTGTGCCACTTCTAAGATTTACAAGTTTTGTTTTATGGGAGGGGGCCCTCCCGGTGCTGCTAGACTTCCAGTTCCCATCAGCCCTAGCTAGCATGGCCAATAATCAAGGGTTATGGGAGTTGTAGTCCAACAACATCCAGAGAGCCAGAGGTTCCTCTTTGCTGTTGCACTCCTATGGAGTGTCTACATTTTTCAGACTATGCTTAATTTGAGGATGTAGCTACATCTGCATTATACATTTACAGCAGTATTCTGCCACTTTAAAGAGTCACAGCTTCCCCCAAAGAATCCTGGGAACTGTTCACTCGGTGAACATATAAAACAACATCATACATATAAAATCTATCTATAAAACATCTTTTCACTTACAGTAAAGGCTGATGTACAATATGTTCATAGAGTGAGATTTGTCCCTGCCTTTTTATCTACAGCCCCTGATGAAAGCCTAAATATACAAGGCTGAAACGCGTCGGGTTTGGATTACAAATAAAACATATTTTTCTAGCATCCTGCTTTCTCCCCCTCATATTTCTGGTTTAACAATCAGTCAGGGAACTCTGGGAATTGTAGGTCTGTGAGGAAAATAGGAGGTGTCCTAACAACTTTCAGCACTCTTAACAAACTACAGTTCCTGGGATTCTTTGGAGGAAAGTCATGACTGTTTTAAAGTGGTAAAATGGTGCTTTAAATCTATGGCGCGAATATGGGCAGAGATAAACAGTCAGAGGACTAGTGCCAATGGACGGACAGGTTGAGCTTGGGCCCAAGGGACCTTGGGGCTCAGAAGGGTCCTTGCCTAAATCTCTGGGCTGGGGCTGAGAGAGTGGCACTCCATGACCCGAGCCAGCATCAGGTGGAGGGATGTGCTTTGAGGCCTGGGGTAAGGGGTTGACGTGCGCCATAAAGCCCTGTGACCTAACACTGGTGCAGAGCAGGAGCTCCGCCCTCCCAAACAACACTCCCCTGATGTAGCCAGGGCAGGCTTAAATAGGCCTGGCTGCCCCTCCTCCTGCGTTGCCATCTCAGATCGTGCAAAGGCGTGCGCGCACAGTGCACTAGCACTCTGACATGACAGCACAGGAGGCGGGATGGCCAGGCCTAGTTAAGCCTGCGCTGGCTGCCTTGGGAGAGTGTTCGTGCCCAAGAGCCCCCCTATGCCTGGCGCCGGCCCTGAACAGTCGTATCCTTACTGGTACACTTTTTGGAAAGCTGTGATTGTCTGCAGATCCCCGAAAGGCAGGTCTGAGGAGCCTGTGGCCTTGTAGATGCCGTTGGACTCCATAATTCGTGACCCACGGGCCATGCTGTCTGGGGCTGAAGGGAGTTGGAATCCAACATCATTTCGAGGGCCACATTCTGCTCTAGGGAGCGCACGCACCGTGGCGATCCTCAGTTCTGCCTGCTTTAATGTGTGAAGGAGCCTCAAGTGTCCTTGCTTTATTCCACAGTGCAGTTACTGTTGCCTGTACAAAACCGTCTGTAATTTACAAAATTGACATGCCAATCTACTCCCCATTTTTCCATTGCCGGCAGACTAGGAGGCGAAGGGGTTAAGCCTGTCTCCCATCAGATGCAATAAATATGCTCTTTGCGGAGGAACCCAAAAGGCTCCCAAGGCAAAGATTGTAAATGGCTGCTCTTCAGATGGCCCTGCCCGTCAGGGGGGCCTGGTAAAGGGAGTAACATGCAGGAGGCTTCCTGCTCCGCAGCTGTTTTAGTTTCTAAGTGGATGCATGTTCTAGGAAATAACAAAACCATAAAAACGGAGGGGGGAGGGAAGGAGGAGGTCTCAGGGCGGCAACAAAGCCTTCACGGTGGTTGATAAGTGGGCCGATTTGCATGGCAGGAGCTAGAATTTAAGGCCCCGTCCGCACTATCCATTTAAAGCAGTATCATACCACTTTAAACAGTCACAGCTTCCTTGAAAGAATCCTGGGAGCTGTAGTTTGTAAGGCTGCTGGAAGTTGCTAGGAGACCCCTATTCTCCTCATGCCTGAGAGGGGTGAAGCAGGCTTTAGGGGGGCCATCTAGAGTCCCTGGATCAGCAAAATTCTCCAAGCAGGCAGAGCGAGTTGCTTCCTTCTCAGACCTCTCCCTTGGTTTGAGCCTCCATTAACCCAAATGTCAAGGGGGTGAAGTTCAATTTCCCCTTTTAAAAAAAATATGCCTCGGAAGAGAAAGAGAAAAGGCGGAGAGTCTCGACTCCTGAGAATATGCTGAAAAACGGAGTCATTTCTCTGGCTTTGGCTCTGCTTGCTGTGGGGAGCCACTCACCACCCAGAGGCAGGCAGAGCCCTGCTTTATGGGACCTGCTTTGCTTTTCACTAAAATCCTGAGATACACCAAACACAGAGAGGTGCAATATAAATTTCAGAATCCTGAGCCCAGGAATTTTCTTTTGAAAACGGAACTAAACTTGCGGTCATTCAGCACCCCAGCCTCATCCTTGTTACCCCCCCCCAGCTGTTTTCATTTCAGCAGTATAGTTTTGGGGAGGGGGGTCATTTTGTTGCCACTGTCAAACAGTTGGAGAGTCAAATCCTTGTCAATCCACATCTAATTACTCAGATCTAGCAGTAGATGTGATGTACCTTTTGCCCATCTCTGTACTAGGCAACCAGGAGGGGTCTATATTGTTCCTTAACATAGAATAGTAGAGTTGGGCCTATCAGGCCTTCAGGTCCAACCCCCTGCTCAGTGCAGGAATCCAAATTACAGCATGCTCAACAGATGGCTGTCCAGCTGCCTCTCGAATGCCTCCAGGGTTGGAGAGTCCACCACCTCCCTAGGTCATTGGTTCCATTGTCGTGCTGCTCTAACAGTTACAGAGTTTTTCCTGATGTTGAGCCGAAATCTGGCTTCCTGTCACTTGAGCCCATTATTCCGTGTCCTGCACTCTGGGACGATTGAGAAGAGGTCTTGGCCCTCCTCTGTGTGACAACCTTTCAAGTACTTGAAGAGTCATCTCAGTCATCTCTTCTCACGGCTAAACATGCCTAGTTCTTTCAGTCTCTCCTCACATGGCTTTGTTTCCATTTCTCTGATCATCCTTGTTGCGCTCCTCTGAACCTGTTCCAGTTTGTCTGCATTCTTCTTAAAGTGTGGTGTCCAGAAGTGGACGCAGTATTCAAGATGAGGACTAACGAATGCTGAATAGAGGGGAAGTAGTACTTCATGCAGTTTGAAAACTATACTTCTGTTAATGCTGCCTAAAATAGCATTTACCTTTTTTGCAGCTGCATCACACTGTTTGCTCATATTCAGCTTGCAATCAACAACAATTCCAAGATCCTTTTTGCATGTGGCATTGCTGATTCAAGTATTCCCCATCTTATAGCTGTGCATTTGGTTTATTTTTCCTAGGTGTGGAACACTCCTTTATGGACTCACAACCCTAGCCCTTGCCTTGATCCTTGTAGTCCAAAATGCCAATTGCCCCCCTTCTTTCCTCTGCTGAGCTGGCGTTTGAGTGGTTCTACTTCTGTGCTGTCTTATGCTAGGAGTGGATTTCCTAATCTTTCCATGGATGGGGAAATGCTTGGGGAAAGCCCTTATTAAGTGAGGGGTGTGCTATGTGAGCATGAGGGAAAGTCTAATGGGAGCAGCCATGTCAAGTAGCATAGAGAATGGCAAAGTTTAGGGAAATATTGGTCTTGGAGGCTTAGGGGTGTTGGGCAAGAAAGCAATAGGTGAGCAACTGCAGATAAGAATCTGAACATTCACACTGCTTATCTAAAGCTTTTAAGTCCAGAAATTGGATTTTGGAAAAAATGGGGGAGGGGGACGGACGGTTCACATAGCAAGACTGCTGACTTACTGTGTTTTAACAGATGTGCTTTGGCTACTTCTGGTTGCTTAGTAGATGAATGAGAGCAATGTTTACTTATTTATATTAAATAATACCAAGTGCACTTTTTTTCCCATGAGGGTACTCGCCAGAACAGGCTAGCATTACCTCTTTTTTGCTGCCTGTGGCAGCCATTTTGCAGTGGCACTCGTAGCACCTTTGTCACAGTGTGAATACCGGCACCTCATTTTTAAACCAAATAATAACTACATGTACTCACTCTTCTAATAATAATAATAATAATAATTTTATTTATTGGTCACCTGTCTGTCCAGGTTAGTGGACACTCTAGGCGACTTACAATAGCAAAAGCTATACATAATATACAATATACCAAACAACCACAGTCCTAAACAATTTAAAACCAATTTCCAATTAAAACATTATAAAATTAACCCTCCTCAATTCCATAGGCCTGCCTGAATAGCCAGGTTTTTAAGGCTCGATGAAAACCTATCAGGGAGGGAGCAAGGGGCATTATCAGAGTTCATGGACATATTCTAGCCCGGCAAAAATATTTGGGGTGTGACGCAGGGCCAGTGAGGGTGTGGTCTATGGAGAATGGCTGTGGCCTGGGAATAGTTCCGAGGGCAGACAGAGATGCCCAGGAGGGTTGCAGTGGGGGCCCAGGTCTGAGATTCCCCACCCCTGCTTTAAATCAGGCGATCAGGGCAGCTTACAATACAACATTAAACACAGTGAAATGACTGATATGTGGGATAAGCTGAAAACAGCCAATGAATAAATGCAATGTTAAGATAATGAACGGTGAACGTTAACAGCAAACAGCAAAAGTTCCAAAGCCTTGGGGAAAAATTGCACTTGCACCCCCACCATTAAATGTCCTGCAGTGTGGTCTCTTTCCCTCATTACTTTTCAACAGCTAGTGTTGGTTATCCCCACCTCCAGTTTTTCTCATTGTTTTTCTGTGTTGCACGCAAGTGCAGAACGGTAACTTTACACACAAACAAATGCAATCTTTCTGCTTGGAATTGCTATGGCTCAGCTGGTGATACACTTCCTGCTTCTGCTGTGCAGGGATAGGCCTTGTGGAAGTTCATTGGGGGAGTATCATGCTGTGCTAAGTGTTGGGCAAATCCTCTGTGTCAAACCTGCATTCGGCTGATCGCAGAAGAGTAACTTCTCACCAGTGTTAAAGGGAGCAGTCCCCCAAACTGTGCGCTCAGTCTGTGGCAGAGGTGGGGTCCGCTCAGATCATCTCTGTGAAGTCTAACTCATTTTGTCTTCTTGGGGAGCTGGTGGTCCTCCAGATGCTTCTGGACTACAGTGCCCGTGATCCCTGACTATTGGCCCTGCGACCTGGGGCTGATGGGACTTGTCGTCTTAGCAACATCTGGAAGGCTGCAGGTTAGCCATCCCTGCTCTGTGGCAACTAACCCTGACCCCAATAGCTGTAAGAGGCAGCTACGTTTACTCACACAGGCCTGGGAAAGAAACTCTGCAACAGTTCTAAGGCAGGCGGAAAAAGCAGAGGAAAACAGATTATTATTTGCAACTGGGATGGGGAGCCTGTGGCCCTCCAGATCTTGTTGGACCAAACTCCCATCATCCCTGGCCATTGGCTAGGCTGGCTGGGGATGATGGGAGCTGGAGTCCCAGGTGTGAAGGCGCTTCAACTCCTTTTGCTGACGGGAAAGGGACATTGCTCTTTGGTAAAAAATCTGCCCTGCATGCAAAATGTTGCAGGTTCAGTTCCTGGCGTCTCTGGGAAGGACTACGGATGTCCCCTGCCTGAAATCCTGGAGAGTCAGTGCTAGTCAGTGTAGATCATACTGAACTGGTGGACCAATGGGTCTGTCTGGCTCAGTATAATGCAGATTCCCTAGTCCAACAACATCTGGAGGTCCGCACGTTCTCCCTTTCCCTGATTCAATGGATGGGCTTCCTTTCCTTCACCTGGTTTATGATTCCCCAGCATAGAGCCAGATCCTTGTTAATGCTCGAGTTTAGGGCTTTGATTTTTGCTTTGCCTACAGCTTAGTTATGCTGAGTGTGTTGCTTTAGTGCGGAAAGCAGTGAGTTTATCAGATGGCAGAGCCAGGCTTTGAGTGGGAAGGGTGCTGTGGTTTCAATATCAGCTACATAATATTAATGGCAAAGCAATCCCTGGCTTGTTTTCTGAGGAAAAAGCCCTCTTCTGGCCAAACTTTAGAAACAAAAGCAAGCCAGCTATGTGAGGACTGGGGAAAAAAATTAAGTGATTTTTAAGCAATGCGTTCTTATGCGAACCTTCCCCTTTTGCTTGTTTTAAGGAAGGAGGGGGGATGTTACAGCTGGAGTTGGGGAGTGGGGGTAGACTCTTAAAGGGGATGGGAGAGGGGAAATTTCAGTAGTGAGGCCCCAAGTTCTGAAAGCAGCCCTTTGTGTGGCCCCTCCCTCTTCTCTCTCTCTCTCTCTCTCTCTCTCTCTCTCCCCCCCACCCCCCACTTTGCCCATGGCAAAGCATTGCACAATCAAGCTATTGTTTGTTTGGGAAAAGCTACAACACCCTATTGCAATTATTTATGGAACAAAATATTTGATGTTTTTCTAGGGAGTGGGAGAGGGTAGGAAAGCTTGGTTTCATTTTTTAATTTTTAAAAAAAACTCTTTTAACCCTTCTGGTGAGTTCTGTATGGAAGTTCCAAACCCTTTGCAAGTTCCATTAAATATAGGCACTACATTGATATAGGGCAGCCTTGCCAGGAAGTCTATTCAGGGGACTAGCCCTAAGCACTTATATTAGCCAAACAGCACATAGCTATGTTTGTCCACTTGTGGACTGCACTCATGAAAAAACTGGAGGGAACCTTCCCTGCCCCTCGAGTGGCTTTTTCGCAACCATCATACAGTTGCACTTGATGACAGGAAGTCCTTTGCAATGAGCAGTCTCTTTTAGCTTAAGGTCTGCCAGCTCAGTATTTTGATCCAATTTCTGTGAGCTGTTAGGATCCGGGCCGTGTGTTCTGACTTGACAGTTGCCCCCTGCAAGTGCCAAACTTGGTACTGAGCAGAAAGATTAGCATCTTGTAGTTTTAGAAGGAAAAACAATAACAAAGTTCCTAGTCCTTAAGGTTGCAGACATAGGTTTGAAACGGTAGTACTTGGAGAAATGTCAAGAGTTGGATAGGGAGGAGTAGTGAACAGGATTTCCAGGGGATTGTATTCAGTGCCTTGCAATGTGCCTCTGAATCCCAGCTGCAGGAAGCCATATGAGTGGAGAGTGCTCTTGTGCTCAGGTCCTGCTTTTGGGCTTCCCATAGGCATCGTGTTGCCCACTGTGAGAACAGTATGCTGGAATAGTTGGGCTCCCTTTGGCCTGATCCAGCTTGGCTCTTCTTATGTTCTTATGTGTCCTTTGACACTTCCTGGATTGACAGGAAAATTCTGTGTTGAAATTGCTGTTCTATGTTTTTAAAGCTTGTTAAAAAAAAGATGTTGTAAACCTTTTTTTAAAGAGATTTTTTTAAAGGTTTTGTTTTAATATGTTTTTAAGGATGTTTTGTTATAATATATTTTAAAGTCTGTTTTAATGAAGTAATTATCGAACCATTGCCTTAATATCCCATGCAAGTAAAGTAATCCTCAAGATTCTACAATAAAGCTCTTACCATATATGGAGTGAGAAATGCTAGATGTCCAAGCTGGATTTAGAAAGGGAAGAGGCACCAGAGATCATACCGCAAACAGACGTTGGATAATGGAACGGAGCAAGGAATTTCAGAAGAACATCACCCTGTGCTTTATAAATTACAGCAAAGCCTTTGACTGTGTAGATCATGAACTATGGAATGCTTTAAAAGAAATGGGGGTACCACAGCATCTGATTATCCTGATGCACAACCTATACGCTGCACAAGAGGCTATTGTAAGGACAGAATATGGAGAAACCGACTGGTTGCCCATTGGAAAGGGTGTGAGACAGGGGTGTATTTTATCACCCTATTTGTTTAATCTATATGCAGAACATATCATATGGAAAGTGGGATTGGACCAAGATGAAGAAGGTGTGAAAATTAGAGAGAGAAATATCAATAATTTAAGATATGCAGATAATACCATACTACTAGCAGAAACCAGTAATGATTTGAAACGAATGCTGATGAAAGTTAAAGAGGAAAGCACAAAAGCAGGACTACAGGTGAATGTCAAGAAGACTAAAGTAATGACAACAGAAGATTTATGTAACTTTAAAGTTGACGAGGACATTGGACTTGTCAAGAATTATCAATATAGCACCTTGGCACAGTCATTAACCAAAAGAACTAGAAAAGATCCTCAAATGCAAAGATGCATCACTGAACACTAAAGTCAGGATCATTCTCTGATCTGAACAGGGTGGTTCATGAGAGATGCTATTGGAGGTCACTGATTGATAGGGTCATCATAAGTTGCAATCGACTTGAAGGCACAAAGAGTGTTTTTAGCACTTCTGTTCGCCACCCTGGGCTCCTACTGGGAGGAAGGGCAGGAAAATCAATCAGTCAATCAAATAAATAAATTGTAAGAGCAAGTACATGCAAATTTGTAGAAGTTGAAGGCTTCAGCTTTGCTTGAGGTGAGTTGCTTTGCCCTTCTAAAATGCAGATTATTTGCAGCGATCGCTCAAATGCATTGTGCATTGGACGGTATTTCAGTAAGGAGCAAGGAGTTGGCAGGCAAAATCCTTTGGAGGAGTTCTGACACCATGAACTGTCTCTCCTCAATATCGGAGTGGACTTTTTAGGAGTTAAAAAAGACAATTTTCAGTAGAGGAAGGATCTGGTCAAAGGTAGAAGTAGAAGAAATGAATGAAGGCAGATCCCAACCAGGAGAAAGTGCCAAAGAAAAGGATTAGCATTCAAGGCCTTGGAAGCTCTATTTCTCTTCCAGTTCTCTCTCTTCCTCTCCTCCCGCTCCCCTAATGTGACTTAACTGTAGATTCCAGAAAGCATATTCTGTGTTGTGGCAACAGGTCCATCTAATTAGGCTTACAGTAGGAACACCATCATGATTGATCTCTCCCTTACAAGAAGATGGTTCAATTGCTTCAATGCTAGTATCTTCTTTCCAGTACAACCTTGTCCGATCTTTTTGTAAAAAATATGTGTGTGCATGTGTCTGGTTCCCAGTCAAATAAGCCTCTTAGGATATTTTCTGTTTGGCAAATGCATCTGGAAACTTCTCCAACATAGTTGTCATCCCTAATCCATCTAAGTGATCCTGGGCAAGAGAACAGCCGTAGGTATCCAGGCTCTTATGTAGTGTTCCCTGCCCCTATGTGTTTTTTGAAACGTAGATGAGAATTGCTTGTTGCTTCCATTTCTCCTTTTTAGATGAACTTTGGGGGGGAAAAGGAGAGGGAGAACAGTTACTACCTGGTTGGTCCATTGTTAGCCATATGCGGCACAAAAGAAATACATATTTATTACCTAAGCTACCTCACAGGGTTGTTGTGAGGATAAAATTGGGAGGGGGTCAACCATGTTTGTATGCCACCTTGAGCTCCTTGGCGGAAAATGTGATATAAATGTAATAATAATGGTGGGTTTTTTTGTTTTTAAAAAACAATATGAAGAGTCTTGTAGCACCTTAAAGACTAACAAATTTACCATGGCATGTTTGTGTGAGCTACAGCCCACTTCATCAGACACACAAAGTGTTGTCCTGAGTTAAGGTGGCCCGTTAACGAGGTGGCATTGGTGATAACACAAAGTTCTTGCGCATCTGTGAGCTATTTAACACGGTAGTGTATGTGGACCACATTTTTTAGAAGCTGTGATTCAAGCCACAGGTATCAGAATTGAATTGCAAAATAAAGTCTTAATTCAGCAGTTTCACATTGCAGTTTCCCTTTGAAGTTTTTTGTTGTTGAAGGATCCTGTCTTCAGGTCAGACTTGGCTTGCTGAAATGCACCCCTAATGCTTTCTGATTATTATTAGTTGGTTGCTTGTTACCAAAAGGTCTCCAAGTGGCTTGTAACACATTTAAAAATGTATACGTAATTCCATTGATGGAATTTAGGGCTTGGGCTATAGCAATTTAAAAATCAATATTAAAAACTATTTAAAACAAATTACAGTCACAGGAATATGGTGGGTCCTGAAAATATATATCTTGGATGTCAAAGGTCAAGGTATAGGGATGCATCTTCAGTATACATGGAAGGTATGTAATGAAGGTGCCAGATGCAACTCTTTGGGGAGGGAATTCCATAGCTTAGCGGCTGTCACAGAGAATGCCCTTTCCTGGGCCACCACCCCTGCTCTTGGCGGGGTCTCGGCCAAGAGGATCTGTAGGGAAGGAGACAGATATTTCAGATATTTGGATATATGCACACACACACAAAACCAACAATGCTCATTTTGCCATATCTTAATTTCAGTCCATTTACTCTTTTGCATAATGGCTGACCTGTTTATCTTACGTGGAATACAGAAATGGCATCAGATCATAGTATTTATCACATCGGAAAATGAGCAGGTGAATGAACCATTGACGTTCGGGGTTTTAATAGGGTTGCCGGTAGATTTAGGACAGAGTTGGCAACCTCCCTTTGTTGCAGGGTCTTGTGTCCTTATTGACGTCTCTGTTAGGTATCCTGTTGTTGCTGTAAGTGGGTGGGTGGGCTGTCTGTAAACAAGTACAGGACCCAGTGCTGTTTTGTACTCGCAGGTACGGAGCACCAGGACCTGTTTTTTTTGGCTACCAACAGCAACCATTTTGTGCTTTTATCAAGATATGAGTACCAGCACCTCATTTTCTTTTACCAAAAAAGCACTGTCAAGGCCCAGGGCCTGTGACAAGGCAGTGCCATTGTCTAGGATAGGCTGTAGATTCTTGATGATAACTTTGAATGGTTTTAGCCAAGATCTGTAGGTGGTAAATGGCATTCCATTGATTTCACTTCTGGATCCGTCCTGTAATTAGTTCTGGCTACCAGCCTGGCCTTGTTGATCTTACTTTTTCACTTAATTGATCAGCTTTTCAAAAAGATTCCCTGCTTGGAAGTGATTCTTATATTCAGGACCAGGCAAGTGGCTATTTGCAAGCCTGCTCCACGTTGCCTTTTTTTTAAAGTTTAGTCATTTATTTTATTTATAAATATATATGTATACTGCTATTTTGTTAAAAACATCAAAGTGGTTTATGACAAATTAAAAACAACCGTCACCACCACCATATAGTAAAAACATTGAAATACAATAAAAACAAAGGCCAGCTATTGTGAAAAGACATCTTCTTAATTGCCTGCATAAGCCTAGCAGAACAGAAAGGTTTTCAGCAGGCATTTAAAAGTTAAAACAGAAGACGCCTGCTGAATCTCTGTTGGCAGAGCATTCCAGGGAACTGAGCCGAAGACACTGAAGGCTTGATTTTGTGTTGGTGTTTAGTGAGACTCTCCAACTTGGGGAACAACCGAGGTCACTCCTGCAGATGACCTCAATGATGGAGCTCTGGGTTATGACCTAAGTTGTTCAGGGCTTTATAAATTAATTCAAGGTCCTTGAACCTGGCTTGGTAGTGGATGGGCAGCCAGTGCAGATGTTTTAAGAGTGAAGTCCAGAGCTTGGAAAAGTTACTTTTTTGAACTACAACTCCCATGAGCCCAATCCAGTGGTGATGCTGGCTGGGGCTGATGGGAATTGTAGTTTAAAAAAGTAACTTTTCCAAGCTCTGGGAAGTCACATGTGGTCAGCCGTGTGCTCCCATCAGCAGTGTGGAATAAGCTCTTTTGAATTCTATTCTACCCTCCAGATGTCCTCTTTTCTACTCTGCAACATCTCCCTTTTTTTCTTCTTCTTTGCAGGACCAACATTGCAGGAAAAATTGGAGATACTTTTCTCGGGGGTGTTTAATAGATAGAACTGCTATTTTGTTGGGTTCTCCCATCCTCTTGCCCCAAAGCAAATTTCTGGGGGAGAAATGTACACACATACACGAAGAGCGAGCGGCTTCAAGAGAAGTGAAAACTATATGTACAAATTTATTAGCGTGTGACTTAAAGGTACTGAAAAAAGAGAGAGTTAACAACAACATCTGGCCATGTTAGAGCAACAAGGGAAAGTCTTTAAGGGGAAAAAGTAGAAACTGTAAGATCATATGTTAAATCTATTTTCAGCTTTCCCCCAATGAAAACACAGCTATTCTGGGTTATTTGGCATGATGTATGGGATGGAAGAATGCGTGCCTCCTCCAGGCACGGTTAGCCTATGTATACTCCTAGAAAGAAAATGTGTGCAGAAACAAATTTGAATACCAGCAAACTTGGTTAAGGGGATCGCTATTGTAGGATTGCACACAGTCTCTGGTTTTCCCCACCCCACCCCTCTTAACCCTTTCCGCCCTAGGCTCTGCAGGCCTGAATGTTTACCTTCTGGGATTATATTGCTTTTTGGGGAGAGGAAAAATTCAGCTGCCTTGACTACTCCTTCTTTAAAAAAAAAAAGATTCCAGTGTAGCAAGTGAGGGAAGTCCTTGCCACGTGATGTTGAGAAATCACTGCCTTGTCTCTTCTGAGCTGCCTGGGTTGATCTGTGTGAGGTCTTAGAGGGCTCTGGGAGCGGGAGGGTGGGATTTGAAATGAAAACACAAGAAGGCTTAATAATAAAGTGATGTCACGGCTAACCAATCAGGAAAGCACATACTGACTTCCCTGCTGAGGCATGATTCACAGGCCCTCAAAGGAGAGAAACAGGCTACGTTGTTTTGCCTTTTGCCCAACAAGTTTGCTGCTGGGAATCAGTGTTTTCATGTTGCTGTTAGGAGATTTTAATGCCGTTCAAACTTTTTCAGGGCTAGTGGCTTCCAGTAAGTGTTTGTGATGACAAGAGAGGCAGGGACAAGGTAGAAATGTGTTTTTACAAGGTAATTATAGAAGCACAGAGGAAAGTGTAAGAGTGTGCACATGGTTAAGAACAGCCTTCCCCAACCTGGTGCCCTGCAGATGCTTTGAGCAACACCTCTCAACAGCCCCAAGCAGCACAGCCATACTAGGCTGCAGCTGATGGGAGTATGGCCATGTTGGCTGCGGCTGATGGGAGTTACAGTCCAAAACATTTGGAGGCACCAGGTTGGCAAAGGCTGGATTGGAACACAGACAATGTTCATTGAGCACGTGTTAATGCTCTACCTTGTCCTTTTGAAATACACACATCATTTCCCCTTTTTCCCTGCAATAAAGCAGGGAATATTTACCCAGTTGTGTTAATGTTAATGAATGTGTGTGTGTGTGTATATATATGTATATGTATATATATGTGTGTATGTATATATATATATGTATATGTATATATATGTGTGTATGTGTATATATATATATATATATGTGTGTGTGTGTGTGTGTGTGTGTGTGTGTATGTGTGTGTGTATGTATATATATATATATATATATATATATATATATATATATATATATATATATATATATATATATATATATATATATATATATATATATATATATATATATATATATATATATGAACGTAATTGTGATTAACCAAACAGAGGTTTTTATTATATTAACAAAACGTTTCAGCTTCCGCCTTCATCAGCTGCCAACATACAAATGCTGTTACCAAGGTGGCAGTTATAGAGCTTTGAGGATGGAATGCTCAGAGGGGTTTCATTTGCAGAAGCTAAGCAGTGTTTGTACTGTCCTCCAGGTTCAGGCCATGTGGTGCCAATGTGTCCAGAGAGTAAATCCAAAAGTTCTCCCTTTTGGTCAATGCTGCTGGATCTGCTGGCATCTCTATCGCTGTAATAGAAAAGTCCAACAGGGTGTGACCCTCGATGTTAAAATGCTTTGCAACTGGTTGCTCCACTTTTTTTGTCAAAATTGCCGACTTGTGGTTCCTGAAGCGCGTGTGTAGGTCAGTTGTGGTCTTTCCTACGTATTGGATATGACATCCTGGTCTTTTGCACTCGATGATGTAAACTATATTGCAGGACCTGCAGGTGATGTTCTGTTTGATGTAATATGTCCTGCCTGTCCTAGTGCTTGTAAAAGTGACTGTCTCCCGTTTTGTTAATATAATAAAAACCTCTGTTTGGTTAATCACAATTATGTTCATATATATATTTTAGGTGATTAACGGAATCCTTCTAGGGATCCAGAGCAAGCTTGAGTGAAGTTCTGTTTGTTGCTTTAAAAACTGTCTTATATGTATATGTGTATATATATATGTATATATAGTTGACATTTTGATGTTGCTGTCCATGAAGATTTTATCAAAACGCATTCTTCTTTCCACGATTCTCTTGACATAGGAACTTGCATTTTACTGAGTCAGACCATTGGTCCATTTAGCTCAGTACTGTCTCCACTGACTGGTAGCGACATTCCAGGGTTACAGGCATTGGTCTTTTCCGTCCCTACCTGGAGATCCCAGGGATTGGTTGGGACCTTCCTTATGCAAAGCAGGTGCTATTGAGCTCTGCCCCTCCCCCTTATTTTATTCATAAGAATAAACATTAAGTTTTCTTAACATCTTGGGGGATAACAATCACTTTACTGTACAGTAAATCACTTTACTGGCCCAAGTAAGGTCTCTTCCCCAACCTGGTGTGCAGTGCTTTGCAAGATACGTGGAGGTAAAATAGATCACCTGATGTCATTATGATGTCAGGTGATTGACAGGTAGATGGCTGTTCCCACTTGTCAACTTTGGCCCAGGAGGAGTGGGGGAGATCACGATGTGGCCTGATAGAGGCCGATCCATAGCAATTTGCCCATGATAGCTGCCCTACATCATCGTTTGTTTTGCATTGAGAGTAGCCAGCAATACATTACTCTGCGGATCCCTTACTATGCCTTCTTTTGAGGTCCTTTGTGCTGTTCCTGGTTTTGTTGTTGGAGAGTGGTGTGTGGCAGAGCCATCTCAGTCATGAGAAGGCAGTGGGAGGGGGGGCCGTGATGGAGGAGCCGGTGGGAAACTCCGTGGCATCCACTGGCCTTTCAGGAGCCACTGGGCTGGCTGAACAGTTGGGAGCTGTGCGTGGGGACCCAGAGGTAAAAGCCGGCTCCAGTGAATACTCCTACCAGGAAGTAAGTGCTCCCCATTGACTGCCATTGTAATGATTTACCTATGCCGACCTTTTGGCCAGATCAGGATCTGCGAGAGTGCTCCAAAGGGGAGTTAGATATAGTGCTCTCTGAAATGCCCCATTTTCAGACCTTCTGCCGTCTTTCCATCCACCAGGCTGGACTTCTCCGGCAGACCCTGACTGAGCCAGCAGGGTCCCAGTGGCGCTGCAGCTCAGCCAGGACGAGGGGCTTCTGCCAGCAGAGCCGGGAGCCTACCACATCCAACTCCCCCCAGCCCGGCGCAAATACAAGTTGGATTGCGCCCTAAGTAATTGCTTACAGTATTTATTATTATCTTTATTGCTTTTCACAAAAATGTCTCAAAGTGACTTGCAGATTCCCACCTGGGTAGCCCCTAATTCCTTTCTGAGCTGATCTTCATTCTAGTAGTGAGGTTGGTAGATGGGTGGTGGTTGCGGGAGAGTGAAAAGAGAAAGTGGCATTTTTTAAAATTTATTGTTATTTACCATTATATCCCATCTTTCCTCCAAGGAGGAGTTCAAGGTGACGTACATGGTTCTTCCCCTCCTCATTTTGTCCTCACAACAAGCCTGTGAGGTAGGTTAGGCTGAGAGCTGGCGACTGGCCTAAGGGAACCCAGTGAGCCTTGTGACTGAGTAGGGATTTGAACTCTGGTCTCCCAGATCCCTATTCTGACACTCAAACCGCTGCACCCCATGGCTCAAGGTGAAACATCCTATTCATTACCTTGGCTGCATGGATTTGACCTATGAAACGCCTCCTTCTCTGTATATTGGTGTGTGGGTGGGTGTGGGGCTGCCTGCCTGCTTGCAGGTTCTGCTTGGGATGCAACTGTTGTGTTTTTGCACACCTGTCTATGCAATTTGATTTTGTTCTTTGAAGTTTTCTAGCAATCTTTAGGAAGTGGGGGAGTACCATTCAACAACCAAAACACCAAAACACTGGGCATTCCAGAGTTAAATTGAGGGCTTCAGCTGTAAGTATCCTCAGCTGAAACCCTCACAGGACTTTGATCCCCTTGTTCGTATATACCGATGTTTTTTGCTGGAAGAAGTTTAAAAGTTCGTTCTAGTTCTCTGCTTCTCAAGAGATTGCTGTCCTTATTACTCCTTGGAACATCCTGTGACTTTTTAAAAAAAGCATCTCTTTTTAATATGTACCAGGAACATAGCAGTATTGGCATTTACTATTTTATCCCTTCCGGATTTTTTTTGCTTTTGCAGAGGGAATAGCCAATGCCAAGCCCTTGAGATACTGCTGAATGACACCTCCCATCAGCTCCAGCCAGCAAGGCATATGGTCAGGGATAATAGGGACTATGATCCAGCAACATGTGGAGGACGCCACGTTGGATATTCATGTCCTACCTAGTTAGATGCTGGAGAATAAATGCAATCCTGTCCCTGCCTCCCCTGACTCTTACAACATCTTAAAAAGTGGCTCTGATGCTATCACAGTGGCTGTAGGATCATGCAGGAGATCTTGCATATTGCAAGGACTCCTGACTTGAGGGGGTGCATGTGGGGAAATGGAGGTGTGCGATGCACGTCTTTGTGCTCCGTGTACACATATACAAATGGCATGGACGCACCCTATGAGAACTGGCAGGTATCAGCTGGCAGATTTTATTGGTGCCTTCAAGAGCAGTTCTTCCCTTTAAAACTGAGCCATTCACTTATTATTTGTTGCTCACCTGGACAGGTGGAGAAGGTCTCAGTTGTTCTAGCTAAGGCCTAGTTACATAGGAAGCTCCCTTTATACGGAGTCAGGCCACTGGTCAATCCAGCTCAGTGTTGTCTATGCTGACTGGCAGCGGCTTCCCAGAGTTTCAGTCAAGAGTCTTCGCCGGCCCTTTCTGGAGATGCCAGGACCGAACCCGGGACCTTCTGCATGCAAAGCAGATTAATGAAAGGTTTAATGAGAGAAGTCATTTTCATTTTAAAAAGGATCCTTTAAGGTCTGCTGCATTTGCCCTTATAAGCAGGATCATTGTCACTTGAGGCCCAGGTAGCCTCGGTGGCACGAAGTGCGTTCTATCAACTTCGGTTGGTAGCTCAGCTACGTCCCTATCTGGGCAGCGACGACCTCGCTTCAGTTATCCATGCTCTGGTAACCTCAAGATTGGACTACTGCAATGCGCTTTACGTGGGGCTACCTTTGAAGACGGTTCGGAAACTGCAGCTCGTGCAAAACGCTGCGGCCCGATTGTTGACTAGGACCAAACGATCCGAACATATAACACCTGTTCTGGCCCGTTTGCACTGGCTGCCTGTATGTTTCCGGGCCAGATTCAAAGTGTTGGTTTTGACCTATAAAGCCTTACACGGTGCGGGCCCGCAATACCTGATGGAATGCCTCTCCCGATATGAAACTACCCGTACACTGCGTGCAACATCGAAGGCCCTCCTCCGGGTACCGACTCATAAAGAGGCCCGGAGGATGACGACAAGATCTAGGGCCTTCTCAGTGGTGGCCCCCGAACTATGGAATAGTCTTCCTGACGAGGTGCGCCTGGTGCCAACTTTGCTCTCTTTTCGGTGCCAGGTTAAAACGTACCTCTTTTCCCAGGCATTTTAATATTTTAATATTCTTAGTATATTTATTACATCTTAGTATACTAGAACAATTATGTAATATGTTTTTAGTCCTTGAATTTTGTTATGTGTGTGGTATTGATATGTGATTAAGGCAAATTCCATGCTAGCAATAATTAGGAAAGGTATTGAAAATAAAACAGCCGATATCATAATGCCGTTGTATAAATCTATGGTGCGGCCGCATTTGGAATACTGTGTACAGTTCTGGTCGCCTCATCTCAGAAAGGATATTATAGAGTTGGAAAAGGTTCAGAAGAGGGCAACCAGAATGATCAAGGGGATGGAGCGACTCCCTTACAAGGAAAGGTTGCAGCATTTGGGGCTTTTTAGTTTAGAGAAAAGGCGGGTCAGAGGAGACATGATAGAAGTGTATAAAATTATGCATGGCATTGAGAAAGTGGATAGAGAAAAGTTCTTCTCCCTCTCATAATACTAGAACTCGTGGACATTCAAAGAAGCTGAATGTTGGAAGATTCAGGACAGACAAAAGGAAGTACTTCTTTACTCAGCGCATAGTTAAACTATGGAATTTGCTCCCACAAGATGCAGTAATGGCCACCAGCTTGGATGGCTTTAAAAGAAGATTAGACAAATTCATGGAGGACAGGGCTATCAATGGCTACTAGCCATGATGGCTGTGCTGTGCCACCCTAGTCAGAGGCAGCATGCTTCTGAAAACCAGTTGCCGGAAGCCTCAGGAGGGGAGAGTGTTCTTGCACTCGGGTCCTGCTTGCGGGCTTCCCCCAGGCACCTGGTAGGCCACTGTGAGAACAGGATGCTGGACTAGATGGGCCACTGGCCTGATCCAGCAGGCTCTTCTTATGTTCTTATGTTCTTAATAATAATAATAATAATTAACAGTTATAAAACTGACAATCAGACAATCATTAACTATCAGGCGATCGTTAACTATCAGGGAGTTGTAGACCTAGTTTCTTTGCAGAAATTCGCCATGCTCTCACTGGATGACCTTGGAAATGTCCTTCAAATGCAAAAAGTAGCCCTTGGAGGCTGGCTAGCCGCTGGGTTTTTTTTAAGTTCCCAGATCTTAAAGTTGCAAATGAATGTTCATATCAGATTGTCAGAGCTTTGAAAGGAGGAAGAAGCGAACTTACTCTAGCAATAATGGCAGACCCAAGGGCCACATTCCCTCCTGGACGACCTTCCAAGGGCCAGAGGCAAAAGTGAGCAAAGCAACCGGTGTAAATTTTACCTCTGTATAGTAGACTAGTTTCTACACACACTTCTCTTTATCCTCCATCAAGACAAGCTTGAGACATTACCAGAGTACAAGGACAAATTCCGGCTAGGCAAAAGCACTTGTGGTGTGAAGGAGAGCCAGTGAGAGGTGTTGCTTGGAGAGAGTTCTGAGGGCCAGACAGAGAGGCCTGGAGGGCCTTATTTGGCCCCCAGGCCTGACGCTCCCCAGCCTTGAACTATAGGAATGATAACCTGTTCCTCTGCATCTCCTCAGTGGCGCATCTCTCCCTTACTTATCTGTGAGGACTTCCTTAAAATTGGGCTTCCACTACCCAATCAGTGTACACCTGTTTAGGTATCGCTAAGGACCATTTTGGTCATTCCTTCCTTCTTGAATGTAAAAACATCTAAATAAGATGATGCTGGTAAGGCTGGTGTGAGTCTCTAAAGAGGAGATGCAGTGCCTCAAGGTAGAAAAACATTTTCCAAAAGGGCACGGTTTCAAAGGCTGAGGTTCTGCAGAAAGGAACTTGGTGCCAAAAGCACAACCTGTTTTCCATAAACATGGTAGATGGTTGTAGCCAAAGCAAACAATGACGGTCCTTAAATGAACCCGAGAGAAAAATGGGTTGCTGTAGCGGATGGATAATGCTAGTTAAATACGCTCTTTTTATAATACTAGTTAAATATGTTATTTGACCGGGGTGGGGGGCAGAGAGAAAAACAAACTGGATAATGTACATCTCTTGAGGCTACACAAGCTGAATGGTGGTTTAAGAGTTAAAGAGCTGCTGACTCTGAAAAACATCCTAGCTGACTGACTGGTACTCTTTCTTTACGTGGGAAGCTTTTTTTCAGGCCAAGGGCCGCATTTCCTCACGGGCAACTTTCTGGGGGGCACATGGTTGTGATGGGTGGAGATAGAGCAAAAGTGGGTGAAGGCAGAGATGTTGCTGTTACTTTTGTCCGGTAGGCTATATTTCAGCTACGCAAAAGTCAAAGAGTTTTGTGTGTACCCACACCTGTTCTCCTTCAAGAGGCTTATATCCACGGTCTGAGGACACAACCCAGCTTTAGGCAAGACTACTCGAAGAGAGGATAGAGCAGGCCTTTTGAGGGGTGTGGCCTGGGGATGGTGGGTGTGGCCTGGGATGAGCGTCTAGAGTCGGGGAGATAGGTCTGGAGGGCCACATTGAGCTGTGTGTGATTAGACTACTTGCTTGGGTGAAGGAAGTAGCCAAAACTACCATGACAAATCTGAACATTTCGGTCTGGCGTGTCTGAGAATGGCAGAGTCAGTTTGTGCAAGTCATGTGGCAGGCATGCTAAGACTGACTGCACATATTTATAGGCTAGGATTCGATTCCTTCCCCCGCTGCCACCGCCAAAATAATTAGTTTGCCCGAAGCCACACAATATGATCACGCTATGTTCTTTGCATAGAAACAGACTGTGGGTCCTTCCATCATCATTGGTCTGTTTCAGCAGTCTTATCTATATGTCTTCTTCCTGAATGTGCACATATGCACATGCAAACCCATGGCATCAAGGAAAGGAGCAGACACATAAAATTTCTTTTAAAAATTTCAGGCCGAATATACATTTCTCAGCACTGGGAATGGTCTCCATCCACAAAGCAACCCGGTAGAGGTGTGCATCTTGTATCCCACACAAGCTAGTAAAGTGATTTTAAGCATGTGTGAAGAAACAAACATC